>NC_052355.1:3537485-3633944 GCF_009727055.1 Benincasa hispida
TGCCCAACAATTCAGAAGCCCCGGGATCTACAGGGGAGGAGCAATGTACTTAAGACATTGAGCAGGCAAGCTTGACCGCCTGCAGAGATGTGGATTGTGGTCACCTAGAACAACGCAATTTTCGATCCATATCTCAATATTATGTTTAATACTTTATTAAATTTCTGTCTCTTTAAATTTTGATTTCTTTCTTAAATTCTTCATTTAATTCAACTTTGACTCTATGAATTTATTTCCTCATTCACTTCTCTACATTTAATGTTGTCTCGTCTTTAATTCTCTGACTTTTTTTTTTGTTGTAATCAATGCGTTGTGCTTTAAATGGTGAATGATTGAGTAATAAAGGAAAATTTATTACCCCAAGACACAGCGCTTGTGCTGATGAAAATTGTAAAATAAAACTAATAAAACAATTAACAATAAGAAAGCAAGACGACAATGGATGCATCCCAAACCAATTAGGAATTCTTTGCGTTCACCTAACTCAACTAGATTGAGTTGACGGGTGTGTTGCGCTCGCATGTGTCCTTTGCCCATCTTTAGCCAAATGCACTATGTTGAGGTATCCTCCAGAAATGCATTAGTAAGGGGGTGTGTTGCGGGGACATATGCACTGTTGCCTGTCCTCTGCAAAGATACAGTTGCGTTGGAGAGCACAATGCGTGATTCTTGTTCATGCGTCCATTCAAATAAAATATTAAAGAAAAATTTGTTTGACAATTTGGGAAGAAGTCCAATTGATTCGTATCCCCAAGTAATTATGATTTGGCAGACGAAAGGACACTTTTTCTAAAATTCCATAAATGAAGGAGGTGAAACGATGCACCAGTTGAGCTACTTGAGGCTAGTCGCCGCGAAGATCGCGCTGGGCCCCACCACGGCCCAACCTTTAAATACGACCTCCTCCTTCATTGGATACCCTTTACCTCACTTTGGCAAACCAGAAACCCTAAGTGTCTTGCAGCCTACACCTTTCTTTGTCCCTAGTAGCTCGAGTTTTTACCAGACTTTTCCAAGCTCGTATCCATGGCTGACCAAACCTCAAACCAATCCGCTTCACCTTCCACCACTGATCAAGTAGCCATGCAAGAGGCAGCATTCCTGGCTGCTAGTCGCAGGCTTGTCGCCCAAGCCCACACTGTCCCCAGACTCGCCGGAAGAGACCAAAGAAATCCTTTGGCCGGTAGGCCTCCTGTGTTCAAGAGAGGCGGAAGCACTGAGAGCATGCCTATGCCAACACTTGCCATCTCCACTGAAAGTGAAAGGAAGAGATGAGATGATACGAAGGTGTTTGGCAACATCCTAAGTACCTTGGAGCAAGGAGGTGGACTGCTTGTGGCAGGTGTTGTAAACCAACCACTGCCTACGGAGGAGGAGGCGGCAGTAGTGGCTGATGAACCATTGAAGGATGGAGTAGTGGTAGTGGAAGAAGTGGTGGTTGAAGAAGAAGAAAAAGAGAATGATGTTTTGGTCCCAGAGACTCAGGAGGTAACTATCATCGCAGAAATTTATGACGAACCTCCAAGAAGAGAAGAAGAAAAGATCAAAGTCGAGGAGGCTAAGGAAGCAGAGGTTGCATTAGTAATGCCTGAAATTGCGATGGAGGAGGTTGCAGGGCATGCGTGGCCAGAAGAGGTCGAGAAGGAAGATAAGAAGAAGAAGAATAAGGGAAAGAAGGCTGAAGAGGCAGAGTATTCGCATCATCACAAGGCAAGAAAGATCAAAGAGAAAAAGGATAATGATAAAGATGAAGAGGCCAAGAAGGAGAGGAAGAAGAAGGAGAAAGAGGAGAGAAAATTGCGTCGACGTGAGAAGAGGCGCCTGAGAGAAGAAGAAGAAGCGAAATGGAGGGTTGCAAGCCCTGATGGAGAATCAACCTCCGTAAGGGAGGATAGGGGGGAAACGGTGCAGTTGATGGAACCGACATAACCTGAAGCAACGCAAATAGTTGCGGCGGATGAAGGAGAAGAAACAGAGGGAACCCCCCTAATGCGGCGTCGCAGGGAGAATGCGCCGCAAGGGTCCACAATTGACCCTCAAAGATGAATTTTGGCATTGGAAGAGAAAGAGAGAAAAAGAAAAGAAGAGGAGGAGAAGCAAGAAAAGATGGAGAGGGGCAAGCTGATCATCGCAGAGGGAGATAGAAGAAGAAGATTGGAATTTGAAGAAATGCAACGCAACAATGAGCTTGCCAGACTTGAAGGGATCTAGAAGCGCGAGGAGGAACAACGTCTATTGCTAGCCTCTGAGGAATTCGAAGAAGAGTTTATGAGAGAAGAAAGAGAAGAAGAAGAAGAAGAAGAGAGAAGGAAGAAAGAAGAAGAGGAAAGATTATTGTTGGAGGAGAAGAGGAAGAAGCACAAAGCCAATAAGAAGCGCTTATATAAGAGCAAGGGCAAAGAGCTCGTCGAGCACGAGAAAGAAAAGCAACACAGAGAGTGGGAAAAGAGAGAACAACAAGCAGCCCGCGTTGCGTTGGCAAAAGGCAAGGATGTAGCAGAAAGCAGTGAACCTGCAGCGGCCAAGAAGCGATCATCAAAGAAAAAGGAGAACGATGATATGTTGATCGAGATGGGCTTCTACCCTGCGCCAACTCCACTACCTGACCTCATCACGAGCGTAATTGTGGAGCATGGGTGGGACACATTCTGCCAGTGCCCATCCATCATAGTTCCTCAGGTAGTACGAAGCTTTTATCGTGGGAGCCTACACAAAAATAGGGATGCGGTGACCTTTAAGGGGGAGACAGTATCTTTCAACGCAAGGGACATCAACGAAATTTATCAAATGAAGGACAACCCTGATGCGCCAGGGAACAAAATTATTGATGATCCCACAGAAGGGCAGATGGAGGACGTGTTGAAGATACTGACGCAACCGGGCACAAAATGGTCGGTCTCGCCCAAAGGCATCCATACCTTAGAATCCATGTCCTTGCTCCTAGAGGGAAGGCTATGGGTTTATTTGGTCAAGAAGAGGTTGATCCCAACAACGCACGACAGAACTGTATCAAGGGATTGGGTCATGGCCGCATACTGTATGGCCTGCAACATTCCTATCAACGTGGGCCAGTTGATCGCGAGGCATATTAGAGCATTAGTGGGGCATATACCGGGGCAGTACTTCTTCCCGTGGATCGTTTCAAGTCTATGCCTGTCTATGGGTGTAGGCGTTGATGAGGAGCCCATGTCGGAAGTCCACGGCCTCATCAACATAAAAATCTCGAGAATGCTCCTTAAAGATTCTCCACACTGCCCCGAGCTGCTAGCAAAGAGGCCTGCGATCGATTTGAATGTGCGGCTGGAACCTAGACCAAAAAGAAGACGAAGAGAGGATAAGGGGAAAGAGAAGGTCCAGGATTCACCAACACAAAATCTGGCACCCATGGACCCTCTTCCCTTAATCATCAGGCCTCAAAGCCCGCCAACGCAACCCTCTTCCCCCTTACACGAGCATTTTACAAACCTACTTCTTGTCCCCAACTCTCCAATTTACCCAGCAGCCCCACCTTCACCATTAGCATCATCACCGCAACCCACCATTCCACTGCCGCAAGTTGACGACCCACACGATTTGGGTGAAAGCACCTCTGCCCAAACCCAAAACAATGCTGGCGAGACATCGCAGGTATAACCCTCCATCACTGCCATGGCTACTGAGTTAGCAGAAATGAGATCTCTCTTCTCCCAACAACAACAACTCTTCTCTCAACAACAACACCTCTTCAACCAACGATTTGAGGTAGTAATGGAGCGCATTGATGAGATTCAACACAGTGCCACCACATCAAGAGAGGCGTTGATCAACATGCAGCGCAACATTTATAAAGTTCATATGCACCAGAGAATAATTACGAAGCGTAATCAAGAGTACTTCAACTTTCTTACCACATATCTTCAAGGTCCAATGATGCCCCTACATCTCCGGCAGCACTTAAATTTTGAAGACGCGCCTCCTGCACCACCTCAAAATCCGCCAGATCCTCCTGCTTCTCAACCTTCATATTTACACATTCTTCCAATACGATTTTTTTATGTGGCCATTCTTTAATTGTATTCAATTCTTTTATTATTTGTAAGGTAATCAAAATTCTTTGACTCTCTTACAGGCAATAGAAAATTTTGTAATGCGTTCATTTGTAATTTATTTATATACTTGTTAATAGTCAATACAATCAGAGTATATATTCACTCCACTTTTTGCCCGTGCCTTTTTCTGTATCTTTCTTTGTCAATTTTTGTAATGTTCTTAATCTCTTGTTTTTACGAGCTTCATTGCGTTGCTATGATGTAATACATGTTTACACTTAGAAAAATTTCCCATACTTAGTAAATTCTGACTAACACTTAGTTAATTCTTAGTTTAGCAGTACTTTACCTTTTATCTTTCAAAGTTCTGCTCAAACCTTCTTTTTGAAATTTTCTTCTGAGTGTTTGTCTAGTCTCTCCGAACAATGCAATGAGGACCTTGCTCATCTTTAAATTTAAGGGTGGGGAAGGTCTGCCTTTAACCTGTCTCTTATACACATCTAGATGTGTATAAGAGACAGCATGACACCCGTGGGGATAAGCCAAAACGAAGAGTGTAACCATGACCAACAGTCTCTAAATAAAGAAATGACGCAAATTTTTGCTCACCACAGATAGATACATTGAGTTGTTTTGACAAAGAAGAGATAAACATTCTATTTTGAAAACTAGAAAAGCTTCTTTGAGTAGAATTTTGTCATATAGAAGAATAAAGTAGGGCTTGCTGGGAATTAGCCAGGATAGAAGGAAATTGCGATGTCAAGTAATGTGCCTAAGTGCAACATTCGGAGAACCCAATCGTCACAAAAATAGAGGATAGGAATGTAGCATGATTGCCTTAGTAGAAGATATGCTTGAGGAAAAGCATATATCTAAATTTGGGGGTGTGATAATGTGTAGAAATACAAGTTATTTGTGCCACCTTATCTAGATATTGCGGCCAAAAGTTAGCAAATATGCGCCGATTGTATGAAAATTAGCCTAGTATTACAATAATTATGAATGATTGCAATTACACCCACTAACACCATAAAGATGGAAGACAAGTCGAATTTACTTTGTTTTGCAGGAGACCAAGTCACCGCTTGCGCTAAAGGCTCATGAGAAACTAATTAACGCATCTCTGTCACAATGCGCCCGTCAATAAACAATGAAGAGACAATTACCGCAATGACGGCGCAATGCGACAGTCGATCCAGAGCTGTAATGTCGTTACTAAAAACAGCACCGCATGCGAATCCATGATCGGAAGATGCAACTGAGCAACGCAAAAGCGGAGGATTGAGACACGTGTACAACTAAAGGTTGTGCAGAATTGACAGTCTGATTACATAACAGAAGGAATAATATCCCTCCATCTTTGGAATTACAATAACGATCAAGTGGGGACCACAAGGCCGGAGTCAAAGAGCTGCACCTATAAATACCCCATGGATTTCAGAGAAAAAACTATGCTACGGGATACGGGGTAAGTGCTGCAAAATTGTTGAAAGAAGCCGAGTGCTTAAGAGACGAAATCTGGGAAGAAGACGATATAAGGCTGAGAGGTGAATCTCTGATCTAATCTTCCAAATGCCCGATTGAAAGCTCTGTGCAAAGATCCCTGCTACCGGTGGAGCAAGCCTGCGAGGGAAGCTCTTCCTGCCACCAAAACCATCCTATCCGACAAGCGGATTTTCATCAAATCAATGCCAAGACATTGGCGCTTGTTTGTTTCTGTCTATCTCTTTCATCGTTGTACTTCACTGTTCTTTTTCTCTTCATTCACACACCATGTATCAAACGCTTAATAGAGATATTAAATGTTTCGATAGCTTCCATTTACCATTCTCTGTCTATTTCCGTTCACCCGTCAATCACTTTCTTCATGATGTTTTCTTAATTCCCTGATAAGCAATATGAATTAACCAAGTACTTAATTTATGTTAGAGATATAAAATGCGTTTAGCTAAGGCATGCTTGACGGCATCTTTACCTGTGAGAGCAGAAGTGAAGATGCAATTATGATCTATCGAAAGAGGATTAGAAGAATGTGTTAACTAAAGCGAGTAGTACTTCCAAACATGGAAGCAACCTTGCATTCATTATGTTAGTCTCAGTTTCACCATAGACATGTGGGAGTGCGGCCGATCACCGAGATGTGTACGCCAAGAGAAGAGCGGAACAGTATTCGTAGCTTCAATGCGATTAAGAACTTGCGTTGTTTATATTATTTGTCTTTTTTCTATTCTATTCATAAGACTTGCTGCCGCATCCCACATCTTTGCACAACTTTCATAGCCAGCCTTGACCCCAACATCTTGTACATGAAGCCTGTATCTTGTATCATCTAGCTTAGGTTAACTGTATTTTTATTTTATTATCGCATCTTTACTGCTTTACTTTATTTTATTGCAATTTATATACCTGTACACACACACTTTTAAAGATTGAAAACCTGGTTGCATATATCATAAACATACCACAATAACCTAAACCAATCCCCGTGTTCGACCTCGGATCACACCGAGAAACTTACGGTGGAATTACACTTGGTTCCATCGTAAGGAACTTGTGACAGCGCATGGCATACTACATGAACTTCCATAATTAACGCATATTCAGAAGTAGTATCGCATCATCATGAGCATAGAACATCATAAATTCTTACCTATCCAAAAAAACCAGTCAACAAATATTTAAGGTGACGGAAATGGAACACCCCTACTTGGGAACCTAATGGGAAAGGTGAATTAGATAGATTTGATGCATGCATGCAAAGTCGATGATAGTCTATTAATATGTTCAATGGGACTTGATTCGAACTTGTTTAATTATCAAAAGCAAGAGTTTTTTTGTAGCAAATTAAACTCAAACTTAGATAAAATCAGTAGCGGATTGTCTAAGTTAATAAATCCCTAGGTAGAACATTCAGTGGGAGGTACTTGGGGTATATGATACTTCACTTAAACCTATACATGTTTTCTCCCTAAAGTTCACACTGTGAGATCTATCCTCGGCCTCGTGGAACCCTGGGAGTGTCCCCCTAAAGGATTGTTTTAGGTAGGTCAATACTAAAGTGAACAAAGAGACTGTTTATAGTAAGTGGGAGCGGGACGTGTGACAACATGTCCCACAGTCTCTCTCATTAGGTTGGATAACGTTTTGTGCATCGCCTCAAGGCACCCTGGGAGTGTCCCCCTAAAGGATGTAAATTTTTCACGACTCATTATTTGATCTCTTGAAAAGGATAGGGTTGCTTTAGTCTCTTGTCCTAATATGCTTTTTTCCTACGGTAGGCGCATTAGGACAGGACTTTAGGGACTAAATTGAGGGGTTACACTTACGCGGAATTGTTAAATGTTAACATATTCTGGACTGGAAGAATGGTGACTGTTAGAGTCAATTACAAGAGTTGTTTCTGTCTAATAGTTGAGTATGTCTCATCCCAGTGAAAGGGCACTTGATCACCCCACCGGCGACTTTTGTCCAGCCACGTTGGGGCATCATTGCAAAATAGATGTCTTTTCACTTAGGGTACAATAAAACTATTTTGCTAAAACTTAAATTTAGTGTTAAAAGTGGTAATGCAAGTAGACTTATTAATGTTTTTCAGCAACTTTTAATTATGGCAATCGCGACATTAGCTTTAATAGCCACTGAAAAACTGACTGGCGACAATTATGCTAGTTGGAAAAAACTCATTACTTACAATATTAATCATCGATGATCTTTGGTTCGTCCTTACGGAGGATTGTCCTCCTATTCTAGCTCTTACTGCTGCTCGAAACGTCCGAGACGTGTATGAGTGATGGACACGGGCGAACGAGAAGGCCCGAGCATACATCTTGGCTAGCATAAACAATGTCTTGGGCAAGAAGCATGAGCCCATGGTCAATGCATGTGAGATCATGGAGTCCATGAAGGGAATGTTCAGAAAACCGTCCGGGCAGCTCAAGCATGACGCTCTCAAAAGCATCTTCAACTCCAAGATGAAGGAGGGTACATCTATTTGAGAACATGTTCTGAACATGATGGTGCACTTTAATGTGGCGGAGATGAACGACGCCTGCATCAATGAGGGAAGCTAGGTTAGCATTATTTTGCAAACGTTGCCAGAAAGCTTCCTGCACTTTGTAAGCAACGTTATTCTAAACAGGGTTGATTACACTCTTACAACTCTCCTTAACAAGTTGCAAACATTCCAATCCTTACTAAAAAGAAAGGGGAAGATAGTTGGTGAGGCAAATGTTACTTCATCATCTAAAAAGTTCCACCGACGTTAGGGAAAAAGGAAGGCACCGGCTAACCCACAACCTACCACACAGTGGGGTAGGCAACCAACACCGGTTGAAAAATGAAAATGTTTCTATTGCAACTAGGATGGGCACTCAAAGCGGAATTGCCCACGTTGGCTAAAGGAGAGGAAGAAGGCTAAGGCCAAGGCCAAACAAGGTAAATATGATTTACTGGTTGTGGAAACATGTTTAGTGGAGAATGATGATTCTGCCTGGATTATAGTCTCTAGGGCCACTAATCATGGGATTAGATCATAGCAGAAACTTGAGGCTGGTAAGATGACCATGCGAGTAGGAATCAGGCACGTCGTCTCGGCTGTGGCAGTTAACTTTACATAATAGATTTATCATTTTACATGATGTATATGTTGTTCCCGAGTTAAAGAGGAACTTAATTTCTGTAAAGTGTCTGTTTGAATGTAAATTTACTCTCAACTTTTCTATGAACCAAGTGTTTATTCTAAAATATGGTCTTGAGATTTGTTCAACTTTACTGGAAAATAATTTGTATGTGCTAAGACCGTTAGTGACAAATTCCCTTCATAACATAGAGATGTTTAAGACTGTCGTAACTCAAAATAAACGACTTAAACTTTCTGAAAAATTCCCTCCATAACATAGAAATATTTAAAACTGTCGTAACTCAAAATAAACGACTTAAAATTTCTCCTAAAGAAAATGCCCAACTTTGGCACCTTCGATTAGGGCACATCAATCTCAATAGGATTGAGAGATTTATGAAGAATGTACTACTAAATGAGTTAGAGGAAAATTCTTTACCTGTGTGAGATTCGTGCGTTGAAGGTAAGATAACTAAAAGACATTTTACTGGAAAAGGTTATCAAGCCAAAGTGCCTCTAGAGTTAGTACATTCAAACCTTTGTGGTCTAATGAATGTGCAAGCCAGAGAAGGTTACGAGTATTTCATCACTTTTACTAATGATTACTTAAGGTATGGGTATGTTTATTTGATGCAACACAAGTCAAAATCCTTTTAAAAGTTCAAAGAGTTCAAGGTTGAAGTTGAAAATGCATTAGATAAGCAGATTAAGACACTTCGATCTGATTTGGACAGAGAGTTTTTGGATTCAGAGTTCCAAAACTATTTGATAGAACATGGAATCGTTTCCCAACTCTCAACACTTGGTACACCTCAGTAGAATGGTGTATCAGAGAGGAGAAACAGAATCCTGTTGAACATGGTTCGGTTGATGATGAGTTATGCTTCCTTACCAGACTCGTTTTGGGGTTTTGCAGTAGAAACTGCATCCAATATCCTCAATTGTGTTCCTTCCATAAGTCTTGCCAGAACACCTTTTTAGTTGTGCAACAGGCGTAAAGCTAGTTTGCATCACTTCTGCATTTGGGGTTGCCCAGCCCATGTTGTTGAGGCTAATCCTAAGAAATTGGAATCACGTTCGAGGTTGCACCTCTTTGTAAGATACCCCAAAGGGACACGGGGAGGTTACTTTTATGATCCTAAGGAAAACAAGGTGTTTGTGTTGACAAACGCTACCTTCCTTGAGGAGGATCATATAAGGGAGCATAGTCCGAGAAGTAAAACAGTATTGAGTGAACTTTCCAAAGACACTATTGAACCTTCAACAAGATTGTTGAAGGACATACTACATCAACACGAGTTGTTGATGGAAGTTCATCTAGCAGGTCAAATCCACCTTGAGAGTTGAGGGAACCTCGACGTAGTTAGAGGGTTACGAACCCACCTGTTCGCTATATGGGTTTAACTGAAATCCTGACTATGGTAGCATATGGCGAGGTTGAGGATCCATTGTCTTATAAGAAGGCAATGAAGGATGTTGACAAAGATGAATGGGCCAAAACCATGGATCATGAGATTGAGTCTATGTACTTCAACTCAATATAGGATCTTGTAGATCAACCTGATGGGGTTAAACCCATAGGTTGCAAATGGATCTACAAGAGGAAACGAGGTGCTGATGGAAAGGTGTAAACCTTCAAGGCTAGACTTGTGGCAAAGGGTTATACCAGGTGGAGGGAGTTGACTATAAGGAGACTTTCTCACCTGTTGCCATGCTTAAGTCTATCCGCATCGTCTTGTCCATTTCCTCAAATTATGAGTATGAGATATGGCAAATCGATGTCAAGATTGCCTTTCTCTTGAGGAGACCATTTACATGGTGCAACCCGAGGGATTCATAGCCCGAGGTCAGGAGCAAAAGGTTGCAGATTAAATCAATCCATTTATGGATTGAATAGGCATCTCGATCTTGGAACATAAGGTTTGATGTTGCGATCAAATCTTATGGCTTTGACCAAAACGTTGATGAGCTTTGTATTTACAAGAAGATCATCAACAGTCCAGTAGTTTTCCTAGTGTTATATGTAGACGATATCCTACTCATTGGGAATGATGTAGTTTTACAGACTTCAGTTAAGAACTAGCTAGCGACCCAATTCAAAATGAATGATTTGAGAGAGGCTCAAATTGTTCTTGGGATTCAGATTTTTTGGGATTGAAAGAAGAAAGTGCTAGCACTATCTCAAGCATCGTATATTGATACTGATCAAGTACTCGATGCAGAACTTCAAGATGGGCCTTTTGCCTTTTCGCCATGGAGTTACATTGTCCAAAGAGCAATGTCCTAAGGCACCTCAAGAGGTTGAGGAAATGAGACGGGTCCCCTATGCATCTATCGTTGGCAGTTTGATGTATGCAATGTTATGTACTAGACCTAACATCTGCTATGGTGTGGCAAATTCAAGAGAGCCTCGAAGTCACAAGCGCGACAAGCATATCGAGTGGAAATACCATTTTATCAGAGAGAATTGTGCATCAAGGGGACGTGATAGTCACAAAAATAGCTTCGAAGCACAATGTTGCTGATCCGTTTACGAAGGCACTCACGACTATAGTGTTTGAGGGTCACCGTCAGAGAATGGGTCTACGGGACCGTCTACGATTGGACTAGGGAAATTGGGAGTATTGTTGTAACTTGGCTTTGATGCCCTAGTTTATTGTTTTGTACTTGTATTTTTCTTGTACACCCCACTAGCTTTAGGATAAGTTGAAGATTATTGGGTTATTTCCCTAAATCTCGTTGGGTTCTGTAGTTTGTAAACAAGTGTATGAACAAACTTTTGTGATGTAATATTATGAGATATTTTCTTCACTATTGTCTTTGAAATATGAAATATTTTAGTTGCATTAACCACAAACCAATAAACTAAGATCCCTGGTTATCATTGTAACTTAAGCATGTATGTGATGACATACAAGTGGATCCTACTTTAAGTGATAACCTAAATGGTCTGTAGTATAAGGATAAAGGAAGGAAACCATATCTTGTTGACGTTACGAGTGTGGCTCGCTTTGTAGATGTTACATGTGTTGTAAAGTGCCACAAATGATTTGATCCTGACCGTTCATGTATTAAACATGCGAGTGGGGATGCTCTATACAAAAAAGTTTGTATATGACCGGACCATGAAATGTTGTCTCGTTATATAACACCGTTCATGATAGAGACTTTCATTTCACTAGGATGACCATAGGTAACATGACCTTAATCCTGAGTGAGTTGGGAACTCCTGCCTATGAGGGCGGTCCTTTGATTTGTATGGGTGCGAGTGGCCAAATCGCCGATTGAACTTAAAGAGTTAAGGAGTTAGATGTAATTACAAGGAAAAAACAGTAAATTGGCCCAGTTGTACTTACGAGCGATTTGTGAAGGGTAATCTTACTGTTTATTGGTCATATCCAATGGACACAGAAATATATCTGTAGAGCGAAGAGTGCAGCTGACGGTCTTTAGTGGAATGTCCGACAGTTAACGGATTGTGGATATCGTGATTAAAGAGTTTAGTTAGTTATTCATGTACTGTTGGAGCTTCAAGCTACAGGTTCATAAGGTCCCCTTAGTAGCTCAATGGATTCATGTTAACAATTAGTTTTTTAGTTAGTTTGAACTGTTCAAATTAACAAGACGAAATTTAATTATATATGCTATAATTAAATTGCATCAATTACATGAGATATAATTGGCTTAATGTATTAGATACATTAATTGGAGGAATTATTATTAAATGTTGTAAAAGAGAAAAATAACTATAGTTTGTTGCATGAGATGTGATATTAAAAACTATAAATTATGAATGTATTATATATTTGTAATTAAATCAATTATAGGATAATTGGTTCCATTTTTTTCTCCTAATAACCAACTTAGTGAGAAGTTGTGATGAGTTATGGTAACTGATGGATAAAATGAAAATCCTTTTAATTTTTTCACAATGCGATCATTAAGCAATTGAGAATCGCATGATCCAAAGATATAGCTATACGATAGCTTGAGAGCATAAACAATGTGTAATGATTCATCTATACGATAGTCACTTGTTTTCTAAACGGTCGATTACTCAGTCTATACAATATACTTTAGTTATCTTGTTTTCATTTTTTTCACAATGTGATCATTAAGTGATTGAGATTCGTACGATCAAAAGAAATAGCTATACAATAGCTTGAGAGCATAAACGATCATATAACGAGTTATCTATATGATAGTCACTTGCTTTCTAAACGATTGAGTACTCAGTCTATATGATAGACTTTAGTTATCTCCAACTTACTTGATCATCTACACGATCTGTCAAATTCCTCCTACCCTCTACCAAATCCTATAGAGCCCACAACTCTTGGATTCTCACATCGAGAATACCAAGATAGCCTACTGGTGGTGTGTACTTACTGTTCGAGGGACGAGTATAGATTTGTTCTTTTTTGAGGAGATTACTGAGGTGTGACATTCGTGTTGGCGAACGATATTTTAGTAAGATCGAGGGAATGAGAAGAATAGTTCTTTAAGGGTAAGTTCTCTTGATCCTTAGTACTTTCATTTTTCAAGCATGTTGTAATTTAGAATTTTTGCATAACTATTACTGTTTGAATGTAAATGTGTATGTTATGATTGGGTTTTGAACGATCTCGCTTCCGCCCATGGGTCTCTTTGATAAGAGTTCCTTCAAAACAAATATGATTAGTGACCCCTGAATCCGGTATCCAGGTAGAATCTTCATTCTCCACTATACATGTTTCAATAACTAATAAATCTAATTTACCTAGTTTTTCCTTTTCAGCTTTCTGTGCAGTTGGAGCCTTCCCCTTCCCAATTTTCTTCTTTTTCTTTTGAATACCTCTATTAGTGGAGAAAGAAGGGCCAGATTTACTCCCAAAAGACGATTAGTTCTGGGGTTTTCCTTTTAAGGTAGAAACAGCATTTGCTTCTGCATCTGAACCTTTATTTTTCAATAAAGATTTGTAAATCTAGAGTTTGTTGACATATGTGGATTGTTGTCCAAAAAGGCCTTGCAAAGACTCCATGATCTCTTTTGCAGTAGCTAATTTCTCGTGTTTCTTTGGTAATACATCAGATATACTTGCTAAGATATAAACCCGAGCCTTCTCATTAGCTTTGACCATCTTTCATATGCATCCCGAACTGTTCAGTTTGCATTGGGACTAGAGGATGGAGAACATTCCTTTGTTAAAACGAATCGGAGGTAATCTATTACTAGTATCGTGTTGATATTCAATTTCCAAGTTTCGTAATTATCGCCGCTAAGTTTTTCAAAAGTTAATAGTTGTATAATGGATGATGACATTGCTGAAAAAGTAAACAAATTTATTAGATAATTGATTTTAACTCTTTTTAGTCCAGTTTATTTAGCAAATATAATGTACTCATTGTCATTATTGTTTTTCTACGATACTTCAGTTAGTTAGAATAGCCCCTACTGAATCAAGACATTCTTGACTAAATATTGGTACCATAATAACTCGTCCTTATAGTACTTAGTTACCGTTTATTTGGTCAAGAACTTTACTAACACTTAGTAAGTCTTGTAAGTGTATACCCGCCACTTTCGAATAATAGAGATCGGAAGCAAACAGGCCCTTGAAGGAGAAGCATGTCACACCCCCTCTTAACCTAGGAAAGGACATTGCAGTAGTTATCAACCCTTTTGCTGACACTTACTGCCTATTAACTCTAGCGGAAATAAATCTAATACCATTGTGCAATCTCAAACACAGTGGTTGCCTTTATGGCTAAATAAACGTTAAGTATTAAACAAAAAATATTTACAAAGATTACATTACTAGTTTGATAAGTCTCGACACCCAAAATCTTAGTCCCTACATGAACAACTATAACATGTGTATAATGTTTACAGTAACCACGTAGCAGATAGGTTACAATAACTCTTGTCTTTTAGTGGCAGAGCAAATGTAGAACTATCTTATGAGGATTTGACCACTACCAGGGGAAAGAAAAACATTTGAAAACGGAATGAGCTTGCTAGCCCAGTGAGTGACTTAAGAAAGAAAATTGATTCTCATGCATAAGTCTCAATAAAGAGATCGTACTGAAATATAAATCTTTTCAATAACCTTGTACTAAAATATAAACATTTTCCAAACATAAAACATGTAAAGTTTTTTTCATCATAAAACATTAAACTATTACTTAGTTGAGAATAACCTTGTTGTGGTTAAATCCCAACGTCAACTACTTAGTCAAGAGAGAACCCTTTTGCTCAATCTCTGACGTTAACTACCTACGTGTACGTGCTTATATCTAAGTACCATCATATCTTAGGTACTCCTACTTAGATACTTTCTCAATGTCCCTCAGTATCGAGCTGCTCGGATACCTTCTCAAATGTCCCTCAGTATCAAGCTTTAAGTAATACTAGTCATACGATGACTTTCTCTTCAAAGCATGTAAATCAAAATGCATAGAAAACATGTCTTTAAAGTTACTAACGCATGCTTTGTGTATTTAAACACAAAAATATTTTTTCAATAAACTTTCATATATGGCATGCGTTTAAAAACATAACTCATAGTTTTCTTGGAAACTACTTTGTAAAACTAGCTAGAATGAGAATAATCTTTCTTAAAACATTGTAAATATTTAGTCACTCACAACTTTTAGGATTACTCCTCAATGGTCGATATGCTTCTAAAACTGGTGTCAATCCTGTGGAACAAAAGCATATATTTAGCTATTAGCATTGGTCTCCCTTTTGAGACTATCCCTTAAATAAGCTTTGCATTTAGCCTTTCCTTAGAAGACACACATACCTTGCTGTAGGTTTAGTACTTTAGAAATTTCCTTGAGATTTTGGCTCTTGCTATGCTTGCAACCACACCTCACAAACACAACCCACTTGTGCAACAACCACTTGCTCTAAGTGTTTCTTCAGTTGCACATGGTCATCTACAAAGGCTGCTATGCATCCTAGCGTTCAATGCAAGCTTTCCTCAGCCCACACAGCAGATTCAGTTTACGGAATTAATAACTCACATTCTGGTGCTCATCTCAAGAAATTTCCTTCTACAACCTTGTTTAGAATTGTCTCAGGAAGCTTACTTTAAAATTTCAGCTTCAAACTCTATTTTTCCCTCTGCCTCGGGTTGTCTCTCAATCCTTTCCACACCCGGGAATAGAACCTCTGGTCACTTTTTCCCTTATCTGGCCTTATTCCGGTAAGAACTTCTTTCGACAATGTCACCTCTAAAACTAGACTCTCAAAGCTTTCTAACCACACAATGATCTCTCAATTTGCATGGAGAAATTGATCAAACTGATCTTTTGATGTCCAACTTCCCTTTTTATACTACTTTCCACCACTTACCATTAAAGCCTAGCATGACATCTTCAGCTTAAATGGAGTTAAATTCAGTACTTAGGACAACTATTGCCTTTAATTGGTGGTTAAGATTGATCAACGCATGCTTCAACTATTTAGCTCATCGTCCATCGTGTAGCTCATAGTTCAATGATCTCTCACTGACGCTTATCACCCAACGATCTCGCTCTCGCTCATTGTGTAGCGCACAACCCGCATAGCTCTTGCTATCGCTCATCGTGTAGCTTCTGCTGTCGCTCATTGTGTAGTGTTGATGCCTATTGTCTAACGCATCACACCCATCGTCTAACACTCACCCCTATCGTGTAGCGCCGATGCTGATCGTGTAGCGTCGATGCTGATCGTGTAGCGTCATCACCTATTGTGTAGCACTATCGTCTAGTGCATCACTTCGCATCATTTAGTGCCACATGTAGCTACACGATCGTCTACGCGTGCAACACTCCAACGCCGAGCGCGCACACTTGTGCACAGTTGATGCTATTGCATGCATGCTAACCTCTCAAGACTTGGCTGCCGCATGCCTTGTCCACGCATAGTTTTTCTTCTCTCGTCCACACTTTGTCTCCCTTAAGTTCCCAACTAACCTCTCAAATGATTAAGGCCAACGCTCTTGACTCAACTCCAATGCCTAGTACAAGGCCAATGCATGGGCAAACAGTCAAGCTTTCAAACTCAAACTTTTCTTCTAACTTTTAACCCTTTCCCTATATTTAACATTAATTCTCACATTAACCTGCTCACCATACTGGTTTCAATAGGGAACATACCCAAGTAGAGAAATTAGGGCTCAGGGTTCACAAAGCAATTGTTTGAAAATGAACCTAAGCCCTATCTATTTCTGGAGTTCATGGTGTTCCAAATCCTATGTTACAACCCTCCGAAGGGATAGTCGTCGCTAAAAAACTAGCAAAGGATTGCATAAAGTCAACCAGCAGGTGCAACATAGGAATCACACGGTGTGACCTAATGGAAGAGACCGTAGGATGTGTTGGCACACACCCTTCACCCACTTACTATGAACTACTTCCCTTATTCACGTTGTTATTGACCCATCCAAACACTTTCCGAAGGGAGGTTGCCGCTAATATCAACTCGAAGCCGAGTATGGATCTCACGGTGTGAACTCTTAGAGACATAAGATCTAGAAATAATATATCTCATATACTATTAATCTCCCACTGAAGTATTCTATTTTATAAAAGATTGGGTATTTACTTGGTTATTAACCAGCTAATATTTAACAACCTAAATCTAGGTGATTTTTCCTAGTATAACTCTTATACCGGGATTAACCTATGTTGTCTAGGTGATAAACTAATTTTATTACCTTACACCACCCATGCATGCTCATAGAACTAGGGTTATTGACTTAGACGCTAATTTGATCTCCAGGTAGGAGGTGTTCAGTAACCCGTCAACTTATGTACCCCCAACCTTAGACAAGATCTCCCTGGGTAAGTAAACAACTATTGTTTTACAAGTAATCGACCTATTCTAACTCTTAAAAAGGCGATTGAATTGCACCGGTTAACCCTAGGTGAGCATGCGTCTTATCTTTGTTATAGATTTTAAAAGTCTAGGTTATTTTATAACAATTATAAAATAAATTATAACATTTATAACCCTAGAACATTTATCTATTACATGCTTCCATAAACAAACATGCTTTAATATAACACTTATATTAAAATCTAGCATGCCACATGTACATATACATTATAACACTTATAACATATAAAAAATGCATGCCACATGCTTATCCTATGGTGGGGTTTCTAGAAAACTATATGGCATACTTTATGCACACATAATCAAACAATATTATACACCACATGCATAATAAGTAAACAACACTAAAGTGGACCGGTTTTGGCATTAAAAGCAAACAAACAACTAAATTATTACATAAAACAGCAAGCAGCTCCCTCGAACAAGCTTCAAACACTGTGAACCAACCAAAACCAGCCAAAAACAACTTGGACCAGCTTGAAAACACCAAAAACTAAGTGAACCGGTCAAATCGGATAACTAGGTCAACAAAAGCGGTCGAGACCGAAATCCTATAAACTCTATATGAGAACCGTTATTGATTATATGCGTTAAGTCTGGCTTACAGTTGGTCAACGCCACGCAAGCAGCTAGTCAACAGACGGGGCACGCGGGTCGACGGGGTGCGAATCGAGTGCATAAGTGGGTCAGGTCGATGAGGTAGTTGGCACACATGCGGCTGCTGGTGGAGCTGGATTATGGAGCGGGCAGGCTGGGCGTGGACGTGAAGAGATAGCTGGCACGCGCAGGGAGTCCCACCAAACTGGGTCGGGTCGCTGGCTTCTCAGTTCTGGGAGGCAGAACGGGTCTGAAGGCTTAAACCAGTCTGTGAGCTTTTTCCCACCAAATTTGAAGCTTCCTCTTTCCTAAAACCAACCAATTACAGCCTAAAAATGACTCTAATGACTCTAGCACATTTACATACCCTTTTCCACACATTAAAGCTCATATACATGTGAGCAATTACAAATTTCAACAAGAAATTAAATGAAAACTAATGCCAAAACCGCAATGTATCCACTTTAGTCAACCAAACATTCATCACATGAATTAACACCCACCAAAATGCAATAGAACGTTATAAGCATGCTCTGATACCATTTGATGGAACATAAAGTACGCATGCACAGTGGAAGCAATGAAATTGACAACATTCTAATTGCAATAAAAACAGAAATAAACATGCAAAGGGATAGAAAATATAGCCTTTGAAGACTCCACCGTAATCTTCCTCTCTCAAGCTCGATCAACACCACCAATGGTAAATCTCGCTATTCTCTAGTTGAAGAACACAGTTGTGGGACCGTTATGTTAATGAAAATAAGGAAATTTCACTATAGAAATAAGAAGAGTAAAGAGAAATGAGGTGGAAGATTTTAGGTCAAAAGTTGTGGAAGCATTAGTCTTGCAAAATTCAAAAAACAAAGCCTTTTGTAGAGAAAACACACATGTCTTCCACCTCAAACTCCATTAGCACATAATCTCTAGGTGTCAAGCTTGGGAAATGTCACTTCAAAGTCTACTTAGTTAGTGGGAAAATCCAACAATTGGATTTTTCCACTAACTAATTTTTTATTAACAAAAATGAAATACAATTTTCAAAATTTTGAAATTATTTAATCAAAACAATTTCAATTAAATAAAATAAACAAATTTAATATCATATACTCCTTCCTCGAAGTAGGGGCAATTAGATAAATTGCTCCCTTAAGGGCAGATTCTGGGTCTTGAACAATGTGGCACCATACCCTCTCCTGGCCCGAGAGGGGTTTAGTCATAGTGGGACAATGGGCTATTGTTCATTAGAGGGATCAATGGTACTTAAGAAGTTTGATGTAACTACAGTCGAAAAACGATAATTTGGCCTAGCTGTACTTACGAGCAATTTGTACAGGGTCATCGTACTATTGATTGGTTATATCCAGTGCACACAAAAATATATTTGTAGTGTGAAGAGTGCAGCTGTTGATCTTTAGTGAAGTGCTCGACAGTTAACGAATGGTTGATAATGTAATTAAAGAGTATAAATAATTATTCACATACTGTTGGAGCTTCAAGCTACAAGTCCATAAGGTCCCCATGCTAGCTCAAAATGATTTAGTTGAGAATCAATTTTTAGGTTAATTTGAAATGTTTAAATTAATAAGAGGGAATTTAATTATATATGATTCAATTGTATATGATATAATTGAGATAATGTATTTGATACATTATAATTTCATTGGAGGAATGAATATTTGAATGTGATTCAAATATATTTTCTATGAATGAGATTCATAGTTGTTAAATTTAATATAAATATGATTTATATTAAATGCCATAAAATAGAGAGAAAGAACTATAGTTTATATTGTATATGATGCAAAATTAAAACTATAGGTTATAACTATAATATGATAAGTTGTTTACCATATTTATTTATATTATTAAATTTGGATAATTCATTTCCTTTTTTCTCTCTAACCACCTTAGTGAGAGGTTATGTTGGTTTTTATTGCAAATGGAATAAATAAAATAAAATTTTATTTTAACAATATCCTAAGCTACACGAATTGTGGAGAATCTATACGATAGATTTAGAGAGCCTATACGATAGTCTCATTGTCTATACGATCGAGTGATCTTACTATACGATAGATGTGTTCTTCTTCAATCGTCTTCCTCCTCCAAACTCACAAACTCTCTCCTAACCAAAATAGCCAGAGCCCACCACTCCTAGGTTCTCACCCTGAGAATACTAAGGAAACCAAGTGGTTGTGTCTTCCCTTTTGGTTCGAAATTGTTTCTGTTTGGAGAGTTTGTTGCTGTTCGAGGAGTTTGTGTTTGTTTGAGGGATTAACGTGAAGGTATAATCTCTTAACTCTATTTCTTATTCAAAAGCATGCTGTAACTTTTGTTAAGATGCATAATCTGTATGTTTTACTATAAATGTTTGTTTTTATACGAAATGGGATTTGAACGATCCGCTTGTGCTTAAAGGTTCTCTGTAAAAGAAGTTCCTTCACTATTATCCCTAAAAGTGGGTAGGAGTGAATTCAAACTTGCACCCTATGTCTCCATCTATCTACTCGGTCTTACCCCTAAAATGGGAGGCTTATTAAGCTGGTGCTGTTGAACCAACCCTCACCCATGCAAATCTAAGGATAATCTCGAATAAACAGAAGTTCATAGTTAGCTCAGGATTCAAGTTAAGTTACCTAGGTTATCGTTGTAAAGTAGTCAGTCGTAAACAGTAAACAACGCTATAAAGTAAGAGTGACTTATTTTGTGTTCCGACCTAGTAACAACTCATTGCACAGGACGCCCCCACTTCTCATGTCATCACATGTACGAATTAGGATCACTACGTCTGTAACACTTTACAACTCCTTGTAACAACTACAGAGTGGGTCACATTTTATAGTGTTACCAGAAAAAGACATCAAACCTTATTCATATATTATAGATCATGTTGACTATTTACTCGAACCGGATCCACTCTTTATGTATTTTACATAAATTTAAAGTGTTCATGTAATAGTCATGGATCTTTTAGTTTATTAGAGTTATCTCTAAAACGAAATAAGCAATTCATATATTCAATAATAACATTATTGAATCTTCAAAGTAAGTTTTATTGTTTACAGACCAAGAGTCTTAGGACATAAAGCCCAACAAACTCCCACTTGGACTGAAATTCAAGTGGTAAGACATAATGTTTAGTTTTTTCGAGTTTTTATAGGGAAATACAATAAACTAAGTAATCACATACCCATGGGTTTTTCTCCCACTTTCCCTAGGTTATATACCTCGTAGTCGTAGTCTTACTAGGAGATTCTCATACACTTTAGTCAAAAGAATCGTTGTAAACACGTTAGTATACTATGGACTTCTTATTAAAACTATGTAGGGAATGCATCTTATTTCAATAGGATTGCTAGGATGTCATACATCCCTCCCACTACATCAAGGTTCTCTCAACTCTTTGAGTAAGATGCATCTGATCTTGTCCAAACAACTTTTGTTACAGTACTAGTTTTAATCACCAACTCTTTATTGATATATATTTGCTTTTATGGAATACAGATAATACATGGTGATATGGTATATTTTTCCAGAAAATTTGGTATTTGTCAACACAAACAATTGACTTTCATTGAAAAAAGATACTACTTTTGAATTGCTTATAGATAGGCATATATTTTGAATAGTATTTCAACACTTAAGTGTTCGACACTAACACATGTGTCGATCTTTTCAAATTTCTGAACTACGTAAACATCTTTTCCATGAATTTTCCATATCTTATATTGATTTTTAGAAACAAATTAAAATTGGAACGTTGTTGAAAAACAATTAAGGCAAATAGTTGTAGAAAGTTTTTACTAGATTTTATGTTCTATCAAATAGTCTTAGAAATCTAAAACTTTCTATACTTTGATCCAATTGAAGTATTTCTGTTTTATTTTACCTAACAAGTTTTGTACACTTATCACTTAGGTTAAATAACTACTTACCTTTATTGATTTCTAGACGTTTTAAATATCTAAATATTTTCCAATGGCTTTTAACTAGGTTGGTTCTAACAGAAGTTGCTTTGCAATAGAATAAACATAACTTTTGCTAATGAACATTTCATTTATAATAAAAAGTTTATACAATTTGTTCTTTACAACAAGATAAAATAACTTTCATTACAATAAGAAAAAGTGGATAAGATTAACTTTTGACAGAAACTACAACATCTTCAACTGGTCATTTTGAGATATGCTTCTTTATTCACAATCTGGAGTACTATCTCACAACAAGCAATCTTTAGGAACTAGATTCCCTATTTTACTTTCTCTTCTCTTTTCTTTGCAAGGTATTGTGGGCAGTTTCTCTTCCAGTGCCCTTCTTCATTATAGTGGAAACATTTTCCTTTATCTGCAACATTTTCCTTACCTTTAATACCAGTAGGCTTCTTAGACGATGATCCTTTTTTCACAGCAGTAGTAACATATACTTCTGGTTCCAATCCTTTATCCTTCATCATGGTCTGGGAAGCCTGTAGCTCGTTGAGAAGTGTAGTCAAGTTATATTCTATTTTATTCATTAACGTGTCTATACAGAACTGTAAGAAACTCTTCGAAAGAGATTCAAGAATAAAATCAACTTGACTCTTCTCATCAACGATAGCACCGTTTACTTCTGCTACGTTGAAATGGACCATCATGTCCAGTACATGTTCTTCAACAGAGGCCCCTTCTTTCATACAGCAGTTGTAAACGTATTTGATAGCATTATGCCTTAGGGAGAAGGATGGTTGTCCAAATATCCCACAGAGAGACTCCATGATTTGCCTAGCAGTACTTATGCTCTCATGTTTCTTGGACAATACATCAGATATGCTGGCAACGATATAGGCATGGGTTTTCTCATTTTCCCTGATCCATCTTTTATATGCATCCCGAAAATTTCGATTTGCATTTGAGCTAGGAACGGGAGGACACTCTTCTGTTAAAACGAATCGTAGGTCATCTCTCACCAATATAGTGTTTAGGTTTGTTTTCCATGTGGCATAATTATCCCCAGTAAGTTTATCAGATGCCAACAATTGTACTAAAGAACTCGTCATTCTGAAAAATATAAACAAATTTTATCAGTGAATTGGTTTTTAAAACCAATCAAGTTTTATCAAACTAATAATGTACCCAAGATTATTTTTTGCAACGATACTACAACAAGACATTCTTGACTAAATACTATCCCCAGAATAACTCATATTTCAATAGTCATTTAGCTACCGTTTTTTGTAAGAAATTATTAAAACTTTAGTAATTTCGTAAGTTTAACCCTCCGTTTTTGGACCACAAAAATCGGCCCCAAAAATGCTACTAAATTGGAAAGTCAAAGTTGAAAATGACCTAAGAAGTCCTATCCATTTCTAGAGTTTGAGTTGTTTTGAATCTTATGTTACAACCCTCCAAGGGGATATCCATTGAAAAACGACTAGCGAGGCCGACTTAAAGACGACAAGCAGGTGCAACATAGGAATCTCACAATCCAAACAAACAGAAGAGACCATAGGATACGTTGACACATATCTTTCACCCACTTACTATAAACTACCTTCCTATTCACTTTGATATTGACCCATACAAACACTTTCCGAGTGGAGATCACTCCTAGGGTGACACAAAGGGTCATGTGAATCTCATAGTGTGAATTTTCTAGGGACATGAGAATTGAAATCACTATATCATATATTTGATTTTTCAATGAACAACCTCCCCTTATTCACCTTGATATTGACTTATGCAAACACTTTCCGAATGGAGGTCACTCCCAGGGTGACACGAAGTGTCGCATGAATCTCACGGTGTGAAACTCTTAGGACGAGAGAATGAAAATCAAAATATCACTTTTGATTTTGCTATGAATAACTTACCCTATTCATCATAATTTCGATTCATATACTCACTTTTCGAATGGAGGTCACTCCCAAGGTGACATGAAGTGAAACATGGATCGAGATCGTGCTTGGGGACACGAGAGCCAAAAATGACATATCATATGTGTTATTAGTCTCTCACTGAAGCATTCTAAATTCCCATTAAAGTGTTCTAATAACATATCATATATGCTATTAAACTCCCATTGAAGCATCCTATCAATTTTTTGGATATAACTTTACTCAGGTTTGTTCTGGCTAATTAAACAACATAAGTCTATGTTTTTATCCAAGTATAACGTTTATATTTGGATTTAACCTACGATGTCTAGGTGATAACGAAGTTTTAAAACCTCAAACAGCTTACGTATTGCTCATAAAAGCGGTTAACAACGCTCAATTATTCGGCCATAATCCCCAGGTAATAGGTTTTTCGTAGACCATCAACTTAAATACCGCCAGCCTTAGACAGGACTATATATCGGTTGAGTTTGTAACCCTAGTTTCATAAGATAACGACCTATTTTAACTATCTAAAACAATTGGTTGACCTACGTTAGCATGCAACTGTTCTTTGTTATGGATTTTAAATGTCTAACCCAACTTTATAACAACTTACAAAATTTTAGACATGCTAAACATCCACAACATACATCTAATGCATTCAATATTTAATATAACACTTATATGAAATAAAAGAAATCCTCAACATGCATACTATATATTATAACACTTTATAACATACTTTCAATGCATGTAACATGCTTCCTATGGTAGGATTTTAAATCTACATGTCATACTTTATACACATACAAGATTTATTTCATTAAGATACATCACATGTATAAATAATTAAACACATACTGATATGGTTTTAGTTTTGGAATTTTCAAACAAACAAAGGCCTAACTATTACAAAATTCAGCAAGAAAAGCCTCCAAAACGCTTTTAGACCGCTTGAACCACCCCAAACCAAACCCGAACAATTCGAATCAGACCTCCAAACCTTCAAAAATTGTTGAACCGGGTTGAAACTAGTCGGACCAGACCTTCTTGACCTGAACTAGCCGCACTAGTTCAACTGGACCGCTAGTTTGGGTTGAAGCGTGCAAGATGGGTTGGGGTGAGCAGCATTGCAACGCTTTCACCCCAGCATTGCGACACTGTAGGCGTTCTTTAACATCTGGGTAACAACATGAGCAGCATTACAACGCTCAAGGGCAACGTTGCAACGCTGCCTGGAAAGTAGCTCCACTGGAATTTGCAGCAGCTCGACCTTCTTCACTTCCTTCTTCAATTACATCTTAATTTAAACTCTAATGACTCCAAATAAATTACAAACTCTTGAGCATACATAAAGGCCCATAAATCAAAGCCAACTACAAGAATTACAACATAATTGAAGAGAATTGTAATGCTAAAACTCAAAAAACCATATCATTGCACCATTTTAATATACCTCATGAAAAAAACACCCACAAAGCCAAAATTAAACAAAAATGAATGTTTAAATGATGCTCTGATACCAATTGTTAGTGTTAGAAAACATGAAACGGAAGAAAACAGGATCATTAATGTAACGACCAAACCCCCTAGGACTCGAGTTAGGCCGTTATTAAACACATGCATGTATGGAACTTAAAACGACACCATTTTATAGTGAAATAAAAGCTATATAAATAAGGTAAATTCAAAATACCTTCATTAAATTCAAATATTAAAAATAGACGATAGGGTACTCATAAATCATAAATGATAATAAATAGGTCTGAAAACAAATCTTAACAGTAAGTTTCAGACATCAAAACTGAAAGTTGAAAAACAGGAAAAGAAATCTAAATGTCATGAGCAGAAGCATAAAATTGGTCCCAGTGGCTCGATCACGGATTTCGCTTGTCAATCGTTGGTGCATATGTACCCTTACTTGAAACAATGACATGAGAAAGGATGAGTATAAAATACTCAGTAAGTAACCCCACTATTGGGGTTAGGCTAGACATCTATGTCCTCTTGATGCCTACCTCTGGTGGTACATATAAACTTCTCTAGTCCTCATGGGACACATACATACATGAAAAACCAATTTTTTTATCATACTGTAGTTAAGTATGCCCACTACCTCTAGTAAGTCCCATAGGACCCACAACCTCTGTTGAATCCCAAAGGAAAGTACCACCTCTAGTGAATCCCGAAGGAAACACAACCTCTAGTGGATCCCGAAGGAAACAACCACCTCTAGTGAATCCCAAAGGATACACAACCTCTGATGAATCTCAAAAGAAAGCACCACCTCTAATGAATCTCGAAGAAAACACAACCTCTGGTGGATCCTGAAAGAAACCACCACCTTTAGTGAATCTCGAAGGAAACAAAACTTGTGGTGAATCTCGAAGGAAACACAACCTCTGGTGAATCCCGAAGGAAACACAGCCTCTGGTGAATCCCGAAGGAAATACAACCACTGGTGAATCTCGAAGGAAACACCACCTTTAGTGAATCCTGAAGGAAACACAATGTCTAGTGGGTATCTAACTAATCAGTGAGGACACTATCACCATCTCAACATCACAAGTATCACAACGTTGTTCTATAATATACATATACACCTCAACATCATGGCTCTACAACATACATATACGCCTCAATATCCTCATATCAAATACAACCTCATGGAATCAAATATCAGCTCATGCTAGCATTCAAGTATCTATGTGCACAATTAATCTTTGAAATCCTCATACAAGAACATACATCAGTTATACTATACCATCAATCTATCATGCTATCGTTCTGTCATAATATCAATCTGTCATGCTAGCATAAATCTAGTGTCTGGCCTGTGGGCAGTTTCTAGTAGTAAGATTACTTACCTCGATACTAGATTCAGGTATTGATACAAGCGACAGTCTTCAATAATCAATATTTGAATTCAATTCCCCAAACGAAGCTTGAGCAACAACCACCCTCAAAATTCCAATCTCCAAAATCTTCCTTCAATCAGACCCTACTTCCAACTTTTAATCCTTTTCTCCCTTAAAATTTTCTATTCACAAATAATTTAACTAACCCCCGTCCATAATGAAATTAATTATTGATATTAATTTAAAATTAAATTTTTGTAACTTAACCCCCCTTCTAAAGTGAATTAATTCTGGACATTAATTTCAATTAAATTTGTATGACATAACCCCATTACAAAATGAAATTAATTCTTAACATTAATTTCAAATTAAATTTGTGTGACATAAAGTCCAATTCCCACAATTTTCCTATTAAACAATTAAATCGAAACATCCATTTCTAAATAATTGAATCTCGGTAATCCAATTAAATTTTCAAAATTAAAAAATGATATCGAATATTACAAAATACTGAAATTACATTACAAAAAAAATTTTGGGATATTACAATTAAGCATTTTAATTCATTAATTTGGCCTTAGATTAAGCATGTTCCATAAACTAAAAAGAGGGTTTCACCACTAACCTTTGAAGATAGACTTTAATCATGAAATCTTGTTGTAATCTCCTTGATTTCTGCTCGTGAACCACCACAAGACCTTCCCTTCTATCCTCTAGATGCCTTAGATTGAGTTGTGGAACTCAAAATAAGCTTGGATTAAGGGGAAAATGAAAGGAGACTTTCTGGTTTTTGACAGAATGAAGAACCCTTCTTCACTCCAAATTTTTCATCAAAATTTCAACCTTTGAATACCTAATTCCACTCAGACTCTGTAGTATATATTCCATGACAATCATTCTAACATTACTGCTACATGAATTGCAACTCATGCTTGGAAGATTGACTGAATTTAGAAAGTGGAAAGTGAGTAACCTTCTTGGTTGGTGGAAAAATCCCACTTTTGGGATTTTTCCATCTTCCATTTATTTTTCAATTTTTGATTTTCATAAATAATTTCCAAAATTATTTTTTTTTTAAAAAGAAATCTTTATTAATTTTACAAAATTAATTCAATAATTAATTTTTTTAATAAATTAATAATAAATAATTAATTAAAAAAATTAATGAATTCTAATTAATTCAATATCAAATATTGAATTAATTTAACACTAATTCCACCATCATGAATCCCTATTCAAGAATCTAAAATTAAACGTGTAATTATATCACATATAATTACAATTTCTTTAATTATAATTTGAACGTATTAAATCTACTTATCATGCTGCTCAAGGCTAATCCATTTGTGAGCTAGTAGAGGAACCTCGTGGACCTATAAATCATGGGCTCCAACGACCCGATATTAATTGGCTAAACTCTTTACACCAAATTAATCCTCATTCGTTAAGTATTGAGTGAGTCCACTAAAACCCAAAGTTGCACTCCCCTCACTGTAGATATATTGTGTCCACTCGATATAATTATGAATAGTAAGTTAACAATTCTTAGGTTGTTCGTAATAATGGCCGGGTCAAATGGTTGTTTAACCCCCGAGATTACCTCTTTTTCCTTAGGTCCCATCAATCCTCTAATGAACAATATGCTTGTGATTCGATCATCAAACCAAGTCCCTCTCGGGCCAATGAGAGGGCGAGACCCCTTGTTCAAGACCCGGAGTCATCACTTAAGGGAAAAACCTCTATACTATCCCTAAAAGTGGGTAGGAGTGATTTCTATCTTACACCCTATGTCCCCAATTATCTACCCAGTCTTACTCGTGAAATGGGAGGCTTATTGAGCCGGTACTGTTGAGCCAACCCTCACACATGAAAATCTAAGGATAATCCCAAACAAACAAGAGTTCGTAGTTAGTTCAAGATTTAAGTTAAGTTACCTAGGTCATCATTGTGAAATAGTAAGTCTTAAATAGTAAACAACGTTATAAAGTAAGAGGGACTTATTTCGTGGTCCGATCTTATACAAACTCATTGCCTAGGACGCCCCCACTCCTAATGTCATCACATGTACAAATTAGGATCACTTCGTCTGTAGCACTTTACAACTCCTTGTAATAACTACGGAGTGGGCCACATCCAATACTATTACCAGAATAAGGAACCCAACCTTATTCATATACTATTTACTCGAATCTGATCCACTCTTTATGTCTCTACATAAAGTTCAAGTATTCATGTAATAGTCATGGATCTATTAGTTTATTGGATTTATTTCTAAAACGTAATAAGTAATTCATATATTCAATACAAACTTGATTGAATTTTCATAATAAGTTTTATTGTTTACAACATGAGTTTTAAGACATAAAACCCAACAAAGTTGGTGGTGTTTGTTAGCTCTCAAAAAGAGCTAAGTTTATGGCCTTAACATTCCTACAATTGGGGAATCTTAGTGCTTTATTTGTCTTATTTTGGAAGACAATTTACCGAATGGAGCAAGTGTGTTGAAAGGACGAAGAATGAAGCAAAAAGGAAGGAAAAACTGAGAGTTAAATGCATGAAATTAAGCTTAGATGAAAAAAGACAACTCTGCCTTGTTCTATCGTTGCAACGCTCTTCAATAGCCTAAGTTCAATGTTCATTTGATGCTGAAAGGCAGTAGCATCAAGTGCAGGGCAGGGTCAAGTGTCACGACGCTCTGATGGTGGGTCATCGTTAGGGTTCCAATGCATCTCAACGCTCGAACTTCAATGCTGTAAGACAGAACACTTAGTGTTACAACGCTTTTTCCAACCATTGCAATGCTGCAACAATTGATGGAAATTTGTTCAACGCACGGTGCAAGCAAGCGTTGGACGCATCATTGTAATGCCCGCTCAATGCTCTCCAATGCGCCCACAGCGTTGCAACACTATTTCCAAGCGTTGTGATGTTGCGCGCAACTTATAAATAAGACATTGGGGTTTAGACTTCAACAATCAGAAAAGAGACTCATATCACGTTCCTACAGTAAAATACCTTCAAATAGAGTGAACTATGAGAGTTTAGTTTGGTTTTGGGAGCCATTGAAGCCACATTGTCGAGCGATTGTCGTCATAGCTAGCCTTGACTCTCTTTTGATCATTGTAATTCCAATATGCCTTTTAGAGGCTATGTAATTTTATTGGGATAGTTTGTATGTCTTAGTTCTTGAAGTTTACTAGTTTAATTTATTCAATTATTGTGAACCCTTTGGGTGGATTTGTTTTATTAATAATAGAATTCTGATGACTTTTTCTGACAAATTAATTTATTGAATTTCTTGCATGCAAAATCGTTCTAGCCTGTGCATAATTGATTGATTAAGTTGCATGTATTAGGATCGCATGATTAGGATCTAGACTGTTTCTGGCCAAATTCATGTATATGACCTAGTATAATCCGTCCCAAATAAATCTTGCTATAAGATGTGGTGTTCCGGCTTGTAGTGTGTCTCAACAATTCAACCCTTTCTTCATGCTTTTCATTTTTAACTTGTATGTTGCTGAGAAGGAAAAGTTTTAAACTAAATTAGTGCTGGTTTAGATTTCTATACAAAATTGGCTAATTTTACTATTAGAATTTCTAATAGGTTGAGGGGTTCACACAATTGGAGAAATTAACTAGTACCTAAAGATAGAAAATAAAAAGCATACAAACTAATCCCAAGATTTTCCCTCAATTTGATTCAACATTTTCTGTGCTAACTCTTATTTTTCCCTATTTGATTTTTAATTTATTTTATAAATAAAAACGAAAACCATCAATACCTTTTTAAGCGGAATTAATAATTGGCCTAAGTTGATTCAACAGTCTCCCTGTGGATTCGATCCCAATCTTACCTCTTTTCTATGTTTTTTCTTTTGGATCGGTGAAAATAAATCATCTTTGCTCGGGCCGGGAGCAGTTACGACAATGCTAGTCCTAGAGTTCGAACAACCATATAGAATCAAAAACCCACCATAGGTTATGCATTTAATTTCATGCATCATTTATATTATAAGTGTTATAATATATGTATATGCATGATTTAATTTTATAGCATGCTCATGCATCATATAATATAAATGTTATACTATATGCTTGCATGCATAAATAACATAGTCATGCATCATCTATATTATAACCATCATAATATATAGTTTGAATGTATACATATGATGTATGCTATTTAATTTCATTACTTCGTTATATATATTTGTTATGTATATGTAGTAATGAAATGAACATTGCATGATGCATGAAATTACTTTAGGTAATCTTATAAACGTTATAATTTTATAAAGTATGTCAATCGATGCAATGTAGGTTTTAATTTTTTTTTCCGTTTGCTTTATAAGAGTTATAAATAAATGAAATTATAAATTAAAATCAATAACTAAGAATTACATAGAAGCTAAGGTAAAATCATTTTTTTAAAATAATTTAAAAATATAATTCACATAGACCTAAGTTCACAAATTTCTAATGAGATTAAAAATTAGATTAAACCTTTTAAATCGATTTAATAGGATGAAATTGATTGCAATAAAAGATTAAATTTGTAGCAAATATATCTATAAGGGACCTTTTGTCTAAGGCGGGTTCTATCTAGGTTGGGGTACTTAATATGATGGAAACGAAACACCCCTTCCTGGGGACCTACCTAGAAAAGTGAATTAGATAGATTTGCTACAAGCATGCAATTGTTGATTAAAATTTGTTAAAGTGTTTAACGAATTTTAATCAAAATTGTTTAACTTTCCAAAGTAAAGGTTACTTTTAGCAAACTTAAACAATCACTTAGTAAAAATAATTAGCCATATTTTTCCTAAGTAAATTAAACCCTAGGTTCTTAAAATACTCAGTGGGAGGAAAAGATGTATATGACATGTCAATTTTTCCACTAACGTTTCTCCCTTAATATTAATACCGTGAGACTCATGCTAGGCCTTGGGCGCCATGGGAGTGTTCCCCTTTAGATGGTGTTTGCATGGGTCAATATCAAGGTGAATGGAGAGAGTATTTATAGTAAGTGGGAGAGGGATGTGTGTCAATATGTCCCACGTCTCTTTCATTGGTTTGCACCGTGAGACCTTCTTGCACGGCCACGAGGTGCCCTGGGAGCGTCCCCCTTTGAATGGTTTGTACAGTAGGTCAATATCAAGGCGAACTAAAAAAATGGATAGGATTGCTTTAGTTTTTGCCTCAATCAGTTTTTCCCTTCGGTTGGCTCAGTGTGGTGGAACTTTAGGATCTAAAATGGAGGGCCACACTTATGGAAATTATTAAATAAGTTAATGATTTCTTGACCGAATAAATGATGACTGATTGTTATAGGAATAAGAGTTATTCTGGTATAATGATTGGTTGAGAGTGTCTCAATTTAGTGAAGAGACAACTGACTAGCCTTTGGTGGCTTTTGTCCTAAATCACTGAAGCATCATTGCAAAATTAGATGTTAAATGGGGTTCATTTAGTTTTTTCTAAAACAGATTGGATTTTTTTTAAGAGTTATGCTAAAATCTAATGTAGATCAATGTGTTTATTTTTTAGCAAATATGTCAAATAGCATTTTTCTGTTAGTTTCCTTTTTTAGTTTGATCGATTTCAATTACACGACGTTGAAAGAATCCATTAAAACGTTTTTCGTGGTAAACGACCTCGAAATTTTCATGACCGAGGATTGTCCTCAAGTCCCAACCCCTGATGCACCACAAAATGTTCGTAATGCATATGAGGTGTGGATGATGGCTAATTCGAGGGCCCGAGTTCACATTTATGCAAGCATACCTAACACGTTGGCCAAAAGGTTTGAGAACATGGTCAATGCACATGAGATCATTGAATCAATGCGAGAATTGTTTAAACCAGTAGTGTCAGTTCTCAAGATAATCTCCAGTGCATATTGAATGTCAAGGGACTAATAGAGAAAGCAATCATTTCCAACTCTAATGAAGTTCATTGGATGATCTCACTACTCTCCAAAAAAGGAAGAATATCAAAGAAAATAAATCTGATTTATCTGTCTTGGAGACGTGCTTAGTAGAGAATTATGATTCTGCCTGGATAGTTGATTCAAGAGCTAGTAACCATGTGTGTTCTTCCCATCAAAGATTTAATTCTTGGAAAATGTTGGAAGCTGGAGTGATGACTCTCAGAGTCAGTACTGGTGAGGACGTTTTAGTTGTTGCAATAGGCAGGCTTAAGTTACTTTTGGACAAGAAACGATATATGTTATTGGATGACATGTATGTAGTTCATTATATCAAGAGGAACCTAATTTCTTTTTCTTGTCTATTTGAACAAAAATATTTCATATCCTTCTCTGAGAATAAAACGTTTATTTTGAAGAATGGAATGGAATTAGGTTTTGGTTCAATGGAAAATAACTTATATGTACTAAGACCATTAGTCATAAAAGTCATGCTCAATACTGAAATGTTCAAAATAGCAACTGTCACACCCCTTCTTGGTTTACCCTCTAAAACCGAAAGAGGATATGACGAAAGTAGTTCCCGACCTACTTGCCAACACTTACTACCTAACTTAAGAGAAACCTACTTAAAATATCAATATGCAAAATGACTTGGCAATAAAACAACCATGAAATCAACCCGTGTAAAGACTTAATTACAGTTCCAAAAACAAACATATGTCAAACGAAAAATATGATAAGAATAAACATGGGTCCCAAAAGAAAATAAGTTTCACAAGTCCTCGACTCCTTTCCAAATGTGTTTACATCAAAAAAATCATAACCTAAGCTTCTTCCTAAGGTCACCAAATATTGGGTGGCAAGCTGCAGTGGATTCAACCATGAGGAAACTGATCGCTACCTGTACAACTTATCAAAAACACCCACCAAGCCAAATTTAAACCGAATTGAATGCTTAAGTGATGCTCTGATACCAATTGTTGGAATACAGGAACAAGCAACAGAAGAAAAACAGGATCATTATGAAGGAATGAAATATCATGCAACGGAAGACTTCAAAATCAATAAGCACTTAAACTACTTTTAATTTGAATTTTAAGCATGTTGTTCACATGATATTAAGAAGAGGGTTTGAAATACATATTACCTTTGAATATATCCTTCACAAATTCAGCTGAGATCCACAAAGATAGAGCTTGAAACTCCAAGAGGACCACCATCGAGATATTCTCTACTATGCTTAAGCTGGAACGTGTGGTGAAAACACTTAAATCAAGTTGAATTGATGAAGAACAAGTGAAGGGTATATAGGATTTTCAGGTTGTCACTTCAGCAAGTATAACTTAGAGTGCTTAATGATTTTCATGCATGGAGCATCTATATAGGTAGAATTTATGCAATTATACAGGGTTGCATGAAGGGTAGCTCTAGCTTGGTGATCATATCAACTTACAATTGGATTTTGATGATAATTCATCAACATTTGTTAATGGGTTTTTCCCAAAAAATGGAAAAACCCATTAACTTAAAATGATTTCAAAAATTCATTTTATTTTTGTTATTTAAATTAGTTTTGCAAAATAAATTAAAAAACAATTGATTTAAACCAAACTATTTTTAATTAAAATAATATTAATTTAATATCTACATATTAAATTAATAAAATATCAATTTCATCAATAAATCAATTTTATATTTAAATCATAATTTAAATATTAATTGATTTTCCAATTTTTTTAATTTTGATTAAACCAGACGTTTTTAATTGTACCATATACAATCAATCAAAAAACCCTAAAAATTGAATTAGGACATTTCAAATTCATGACCCTAATTTCATTCATCAATACTCAATTTGTTATTCCAATTTAAGAGCTAGTAGAGGAACCTAATAGACCTATAGATCATGAGCTCCAATAATATGTAATTAATTTGTTAAAACGCTTTAATCGAATTAATTACTATTAGTTAATTATCAAGACACGCCACCATAGCTCGATAGTTGCACTCTCCTCACTGTAGATATATTTCTGTCCATATAAACCATAATTAGTAAATTGATCCTTCACAGGTTGTTCATAATTACAGCTGGATCAAAATTATCGTTTTACTTCTGTAAATATATCTTGTTCCTTAAGTTCCCACTGACCCTCCAATGAACAATTTTGATTCATAATACTACTTATGAATCATGTTCTTCTCTATCATGAGAGGGTGGGACCCCGATTATTCAAGACCTGGAATTAGCACTTCAGAGAACAACCTGTCTGCTAACCCTAAAATAGGTAGGAGTAAATTCCATCTTGCAGGGCTATGTTCCCAACTATCTATCTGGTCTTATCCCTAAAATGGAAGGCTTATTGAGCAGTGCTGTTGGACTATTGTGAACCATGCAGATCAAAGGATAATCTCGAACAAATAGGACTTCATAGCTAGCTTAGGATTAAGATCGAGTTATCCTAGGTTACTTAAGTATGAAACAGTAAGTTTTAACAGTAAACGGTCTTTATAAAGAAAAGTGACTATTTTGCGGTCCAGTTTATATGCAAACTCATTGCATAGGATGCTCCTCACTCACATGTCTATACATGAATGATCTGTGGATCACGTCATCTATATTACCTATACATAATGAGCCGCATCCAATAGTGTTACCAGGATGAGATACCAAATTTCATCCATATGATCATACACCATTTAGTCTATATACTATTAACTTGATCCTATTTATATCACCACATAAAGTTAAAGTATTCATACTATAGCCATGGATATGTTTATTGGATTTTCATAATAGAATGCAAAATCAACAACTTTATTGAATAAAATACTCAATAATATTTTATTGATAAATAGAATATTTAAAACAAAATTTACGAACTGCGAGTTCTAGGATATTCCCAATACATTAAGCATTCTAATTCATTAATTCTAGCTTAAAAAACAACATGCTCATAAATTAAAATAGAGTTTCAACACTAACCTTTGAAGTACCTCTTGAATCACGATCTTCAGCTGTAATCTCCTTTTCCATTGGTTGTGAACCACCACAAGGTCTTCCCTACTATCATCTTGGAAGCTTAGATTGAGTTGTGGGACTCAAAACAAGCTTGAATTAGGGAAAAAAGAGGTGAAGAATTTGTTTTTCAGCAGTCTGAAGAACACTGCTTCAAATAGATTTTTCAACAAAAATCTATTCAATGCATCCTCGATTTCCACTTCAAAACTAAAGTTTATATTGCATGACTTTCAAGCAACACACCTTCTACATGAATTCCAGCTCAAGCTTGAGAATTTGAGCTGTAAATATAGTGGAACCATAAATGAGCTACAAGGTTGACGAAATGGGAAAATCCCACTTTTCCAATTTCTAATTTTCCATTTTTTTCAATTTTGAAGCTTTTGCAAAATTAAAATTAAAAAATTAACTTTTCAATTTTAATTCCTTAATTAAAATTGAGGTTTTAATAATTTTACAAAAATTAATTCAATAATTAATTTTTCTAATAAAATTAATAATTAATAATTAATTAAACAATTTAATTAATTCTAATTAATTTAATAACAGATATAAAATTGATTGATCACCGATTCCACTATTATGAATCCCTATTCATGAATTTAATATTTAAATCATATTTAATATTAATCGATTCTCCAATTTTGTTTAATTCCAAACATAAACGTGTAATTATATCACTTATAATTACTAATTCCCTTAATTCTTATTTGATCGTTTGAAATCAACTTATCACACTACTCTAAGGCTAATCCATTTGTGAGCTAGTAGAGGGACCTAGTGGACCTACAGATCATGGGCTCCAACAAGCTGAGATTAATTGACTAAACACTTTACATCAAATTAATCCCATTCATTTATTACTGGGTCACTCCACTAAAGTCCAGAGTTGCACTCCCCTTACTGTAAATATATTATGTCTACTCGATATAATAATGATTAGTAAGTTAACCATTCACAGGTTGTTCATAGTAATGGCTGGGTAAAAACGTTGTTTTACCCCCAAGATTACCCCTTGTTCTTTAAGTCCCACTGATCCTCTATGAACAATTGGTTTGTGATCCGATCATGAAACTGAGTCCCTCTCGAGCCAATGAGAGGGTGGGGCCCCTTGTTCAAGACCCGGAGTCAACACTTAAGGGAACAACCTCTCTACTCTCCCTGAAGACGAGTAAAAGGGAATTCTATCTTGCACCGGGAATTCTATCTTGCACCCTATGTCCTCAGCTATCTACCTGGTCTTACCCCCAGAATGGGAGGCTTATTGAGCCAACGTTGTTGAGCCAACCCTCACCTATGAAAATTTAAGGATAATCCCGAATAAACAGGAGTTCATAGTTAGTTAGGATTAAGGTCAAGTTACTTATGTCATTGTTTTGAAATAGACAGTCTAAACAGTAAATAGCTTTATAAAGTAAAAGTAACTTATTTCCTGGTCCGATCTTGTGCAAACTCATTACAAGGATGCCCCCACTCCTCATGTCACTACATGTACGAATCAAGATCACTTCGTCTGTAGCACTTTACAACTCCTTGTAATAACTATAGAGTGGGCCACATCCGATAGTGTTACTAGAATAAGGCACCCAACCTGATTCATATACTATAGATCATTTAGACTATTTACTCGAACCTGATCCACTCTTATGTCTCCACATAAAGTTCAAGTATTCATGTAATAGTCATGGATCTTTTAGTTTATTGGATTTATTTCTAAAACGAAATAAGCAATTCATATATTCAATACAACTTTATTAAATCAAACTTCAATAACAACTTTATTGATTTACAGAATGAGTTTATTGTTTATAAACCACGAGTTTTAGACATAAAACCCAACAATTCATTCATGAATGAATGCGTTACATCTAATGTGTCTGGTAGCAGGAATTTTGGTGTCGATCCCAAACCCTTGCTATACAAATTAAAATTTATAAATCACCGAACAAACCTTTTATACCAACTAGTAGTATAAGTAGCAAGTTCGAGGTCGAACCACAGAGAGCCTAATATGGATTCCTAAAAAAAAAGTTGGAACTTGTAGGAAGTAACCGGGGGGTTGTGAAAACTGTTAAAATAAATTGTGAAAGCGAACATTGTGCAATGTAAACAATTGAGAAAAATTACTATNGGGGGTTTGTGAAAATTGTTAAAAACAAATTTTGAAAACAAAAAGAAGTGCAATGTAACAATTATAAAAATTATCAATCAAACAAACACTTAGCTTAGGCAATTGTAATTTCATTCATTCCTTAATAATTCTATCATAGACTACTCAAATTTTGTGTGAGATTAATTAAACTAAAAACTTAGCCTACTCAATTAGAATTCTAACCGGTAGTCCATAAAATCAAGTTAATTAAAAGAAGAGCAAGGATCCTCAACCAATCAATTAACTAACAGGCTTTAAGCTTTAGGGCGAAACTAAGCCAATTAATTGGTTTCCATTGTCTAACTGATTAATTGAGTGAAACTTATGTAAGTTAAAAAGTAAATGCTTGTTAATTGGAATCCCAAATTAATACAACAAAATGATTTAACTTTTTCTTCTAAGTGATGACTACCTAACGATTACAAATTAGGACCAATCAAAGTAGTCAATTAAACGTGCATAGCTAATTTGTCAAATTATCCTATACCCGAAAACTAAAAATTTACTCAAGACAAATTCCATAAAGTCACAATAATACTCACGGAATTACAAAACGAGTCTCAATAATTCCATTGGAATGAAATTAAACTAACTAACGAAGCTAAGTTCTTACCCTTTAGCCATGGAACATGTCGAAAATAAACACGATTGGAAAAGGGGAAGAACCTATTACAAGAATCAAAAGAAAAAGCACAAAAACATAACTAGAAGAGAGCTGGCGGTGCACAAAGTTTGAAGAAGGGAATTTTTTTCGTGTGTTCTGTCCTAGGCTCGAGGGGTCTATTTATAGGAATTGAGGTAGCGTCGCTCGACGCTACACAAAGCGTAACGACACTGCCCTACGCGCTTTAGCCATTGTTCCACTTCAAGTCGTAGTGTCGTGACGCTGCCCTGCAGTCTTGGAAGTCCGCTTCGGGTGTAGCATTGTGACTCTGTGGATGGCATCGCGACGCTGACCTGCCTCTCCCCAGAATGATTTCTACTATCTTTCAGCGTCACGCAATGCTCAAATCGAGCATTGCGATGCTCCGACGACGTTGAGGATGTTGTTCCCGCGGCTTCATTCCTCAATTTGTTCGATTTGGTTCTATCTTGGGCATCTTAGCGTCTTTTTTACCCGAACACTTAACTTGATCGCTTGTGCACTTGATTTCTATAAAATAATCAATTAAAACACATTAAGTAGCTTATCGACCCTTAATTAAGCAAGAAAATATAGCACATTTTCGGTGCTATCAAACACCCCCAACTTAATTCTTGATCGTCCTCAATTAAGGTAAAACAAGCAATCATGCATGAACAATTACTTTTTCAAACTAGAGTGTTCCCTACTCAAACTTCAACAGTCAACTAGAATCAAATTCACAATCAAATAGGTAACCAAAAAGCATTCCATCATTTCATGAACAGTTTGAAAATTCGTTTTAAAAATATTTTTAATGCATGTTCAAGCTCAAAGTTATTTATTTTGAACCAGAGTGAGCCCGGAATGGCTTTATGAATATTCCATTTATTTTTCCCTACACTGGCTGAAGGATATAGATAGGTTTCCTAAATTCAAAGTGGTAATGACATAACATTGAATCGGTCAAAATCTATTCATCCACCGCCTTTTTTTTACAGCAAAAAATAAAGAGGGGAAACATAATTTAGGAAACCGACTTTCATTTTGGCTTGCCCACATGGGTGTCATGTGAATCATCCAACTACGGGCCAATTACCCTTCAAATGTGCCTAAGCTTACACATTCCTCTAGGATACTTTAGCTCAGAGGGAAACCACGGGTGTCATGGCCGCCCCAGGTTAATCATATCCTTTGAAGAAGAGGAATAAACCCCTAAACATGCATAAATAAAAGTTCTCTCTTTTTTCTTTTATTTTTTTTTTTTAGCGGGTGATAGTGATATCAATTGACTACATCTCAAGCATGCATTATTAAATTGAATTGCAAAAAGACTAATCTCTATCACCAAGGCCTATCGGAGTGACAACAAACTTATGGCTCATAATTTAATTCTAAGCAAGCATACAGTGTCAAGATAGATATACAAACGACTTGGAGATGTAATAAAAATTTCAAGTAGAATTTTCAAGGTGACACACCTTATCCTAGGAAACTATGAGGTAAGGTGATGGACAAAGGTGACACACCTTAACCTGTGTTAGTATGAGGAAAGCTAGGTGGAAGGTAGTGGACAAAGGCGACATACCTTAACCTAGAATAGCATGGAAAGTTGGACAAAAGGGTTCCTTCTCTCATCTAAGTAGTGATGCAGTTAAGTAAGATATAGAACGAACGAAAGGGTTCCCTCTCAGATAAGAGGTTAAGTATAATTATGATAAAGAGTGAGCAAGTGGGCCACTCATAACTAGGGAATAGTCCAGTTATGAACATATTTGATCTGTTATGTTATAATGTTTAATGTAAATGTTGTTTATCTAAGTTTATGTTTCCAGTTAAAGCTTTCAGTTTGACTATCAATTTTATGTATGATGCTTATGTTTTAAAAGTTAGTCACTCACTGGGCTTCTAACTCATGTTTCCAAAATGTTTTCCCTCTCAAGGTAGCGGTCACTCCCCAGAAGACATATTTGCTGCTGCTCTGCCACTCAAAGACACAGGTTGAAGGAAGCTTGATTGATGATCTGTAATTATTAGTACACATATATATGTCATACAGGGACTAGTGTTGTATGTTGGGCACACTAAGTTGTAATGTACATAAGTGTATGTATGAACAGTGTTATCAAACCCTGTAATGTAAATGTGTTAAGTTTCGAGTTAATCTGTTTAGTATGTTGATTTAAATGTATGTTATACCAGGGTTAAAGAAAGGTTGAATAGGTTAGTTAGGCAGTAAGTGCCAACAAAAGGGTTGGCAATTGGTGCGTCACATCTTCTTCCAGGTTAAGAGGGTAATCTGGGAGGGGGTGTGACAATTCTTAAACTTGTGCTTCATTGCTTCATCATAATTGATTTTCGTTCTTGGTTACAAATTTCATTCTACCTAACTATTGAGTCTGAAGTAACAACTTCGCATCTAGAGCTAGCATGTCTTTAATCATTTTATATTATATTTTATTGTGTTTGTACCTTGCTCAGGATGAGCATGAATTTGAAGTGTTAAAATTGAAATGTTCAAATTGAAATTACGGTTTGAATTTGAATAAATTCTAATTCAAAATTAGTTTTTTATATAATTTTATTTGATATAATTAAACATTTAATTTGGTGAAATTAAACGAAATTGGAGAGTTTATAATATTTAAATACTGATTTAAATATTAATTACATGAATAGGATTCATGTTTAAAATAAGTGTTTGATTAATTTAATATTTTATATTAAATTATTATTTAATTAAATATGATTAATTAATTAAAATAAAATTAATTTTGAATTTCAATTCAATTTGAGAAATTGAATTTTTATTTTTTGAATTTAATTAATTATGAATTAATTAAAGTAAAATTTAGTTAATTTTAGAACTAATTAAAAATGATTTTAAAATAACATAAATTGGAAATTTTGGTTTAATGGGAATTTCACACAAAACACCAAATAGGTGGTGTTCCTCCCAAATTCACTCACAAATCCCACTTATTCATCAAAATTGGAGCTGACATTGACCATGTTCTAAAGTGTTTACATGAATAGAAGTGATAAAACATTCCAATTTTTGCTGATCAATAGACATACCAATTGCTGTAAAATGAGTTGTTGCAGAAAAGTTCTTCATCACCTTCAAACCCAGTTTTTCCCTTCCAAAATTCACTCCAATCTGAGTTCCACCACTCAAATTCAAGGATGAGAATAGTAGAGAAGATCTCTTGGTGGTTCACTATTGAATTTGAGATGGAATCACGTGAAGAACAACTTGGAATGGGGAGAATTCATCAAAGTTATTAGTTTAGAAACCCTCTTATGAAGTGTATGTTTAAACATTCTTTTAACTCATGTAATTAGAGTGCTTATTGATTCAGTTTGTGTTGCATGCTTGTATATTCCAACAATATCAAAACAAAACAATCACTCAATTGAGACTTGTTATAAAAGGTTATTTTTCAATCAAAGCTATGTATGAATGAAACAGTAAGACGCGAAACTTTTTCGTAAATCGAAAAGTACCTGAGAAAGTTGTTGACCAGTTGTTGACCTCAGCCGTCTCACTTCTCTAGCTGACCAGTTGCATGCGTCTGCTCAAGTCGTTGCCAGTTCGTCCGATCGCTTCGTTCGTGGGTCGGTGCCGCCTGGTTCGTGAAGACACCTACAACTTTAGATCTGGATGCGCACTACAGCCGTTTCGTCCGCATTTGTCTGCCACCGTTCTTCCTCCCTTAGTCGTGCGTTCTTCAAATTTCGCATTTGCAGTAATCAAATTTGTGGGTTTTGGGCAGTTTTGGTGGATGTTTTAGTATTGGGTAAATTAATGGTTATTTTGTGGGTTTCTTGAATTATCTGGAATGCCCATTAAATTTTAGCTCATGATTTTTTATACCCAATATTATTGCACCTTGCCTTAATTAACCAACAATGTTGGGATTTTAGATTCAAGATTTGGGAAGATTTTGAAGTTTAAAACCAATTTCAGTGGAAAATTTGTTAAGGTTGGTAAGTCTTTGTGAGTTTTGAAAATTAACCTTAGACCAAGCCACGGTTTCAACAAAGTTAAAATTGGAGACCTTGAGTAAATTGGTTAATTGGAAAGGACACAAGGGATTAATTTAAATATTAGATTTATTATAGGTGTCGCTTCAAGGCTCTGCATCGCAAGGAGGGGATAAGCTTGCTTGTACTAATTTAGATTTACTTTGAGGTAAGTAATTTTACTACTGGAATTACCTACATTCCAAGCAATGATAACTATGATTTATTGAGGATTGTTGATTAGCATGATGTTATGTATGCCTTCATTGAATGAGGTTTTAAAGGACTAGAGCTAAGTATTGATAATTATGATTTACTGAGGATTATTAGTTAGCATGATGTTTATGTATTACTTCATTGATTGAGGTTTGAAAGGACTAGATGCGCATAAAGATACATAAATGCTAGCATGATTTTGAGTATATTATGATTTTTGGAGATTCTGTTGAATCTAAGGATGATGAGATGTATATGTATGTTATAGAACCACGTTCTGATACTTGTGATGTAGAGATCGTGATAGTGTACTCACTGATTAGTTAGATGCCCACTAGAGGTTGTGTGTCCTTCCAGATTCACTAGAGATGGTAGTATCCTTCGGGACCCACAAGATGTTGTGTTTCCTTCGGGATTCACTAGAGGTTGTGTCCTTTAGAATTCACTAGAAGTGGTGCTTTCCTTTGAGATTCACCAAAGGTTGTGTTTCCTTCGAGATTCACTAGAGGTGGTACTTTCCTTCAGGATTCACCAGAGGTTGTGTTTCCTTTGGGATTTACCAGAGGTTGTGTTTCCTTCGGGATTCTCTAAGGGTGGTGCTTTTCTTCGGGATTCACCAGAGGTTGTGTTTCCTTTGGGATTCACTAGAGGTGGTGTCTCCTTCGGGGTTCACCAGAGGTTGTGGGTCCTATGGGACTTATTAGAGGTAGTAGGCATACTTAACTACAGTAGGATGAAATTTAGTTATTCATGTATGTACGTGTTCCATGAGAACTAGGAGAGTGCTTACGTTCCAGCAGAGGTAGGCATCTAGAGGACATAGATGCCTAGCCTGACCCCAGTAATGGGGTTACTTACTGAATATTTTTATACTCATCCTTTCTCATGTTGATGTTTTAGGTAAGAGTAGGGACGCGCCAGCAAATGACAAGCGGAATCCATGATCGAGCCACTGGAACAAGTTTTAATGCTTCCGCTCATGTTCTAAGATTTCCTTTATGTTTTTATTCACATTTAGTTTTGGTATTTGGAATTTATTGTTGAGATTTGTTTTCAAACTTATTTATTTTCGTTTATGACTTTTGGGTACCCTATCATTTGAATTTATTATTTGGATTTAATGAAAATCTTTTAAACTACCTTATTTATTTAGCATTTATTTTACTATAAAAAGAATGTCATTTTAAGTTCCATGCATGCATGTGCTTAGTAATGGCCTAGTTTGAGTCTTAGGGGGTCAATTCGTTACAACTTACCCATTTGCTTTCAGCAACTAGGTAAATGATTCTAGCTTCATTCAGCTTGATAATTTCCTTAAGAACGACATCTTTCAAGTTGGGGTTGAGCTTTTTGAGGCGTTGGACTGTGGGCTTGGCTCCTTCCTCTAGAATTATCCTATGCATGCAAAGAGAAGGGTTTACTTCCCTAAGATCATTTAGAGTCCAATGGCCTCCTTGTAAGTTTTCAGAGTTTCAACTAGGGATTCCTCTTGGGCAGGTGTCAACTCCCTAGAGATTATGACTGGAAGGGTGTTCCCTTCTCCCAGGTACACATATTTCAGGTGTCTAGGGAGAGACTTCAACTCAATCCCTTGTACCTTCAAATCATGAAGATCAAAGTCAGAAGATGGTTCCTTTAATTTGCTAACATTAACAATAGGAAGAGATAAATCATGTGAATCATGTGAATCCATATCAATGCATGGAGCAATCAACATGTCAGAATTATTATCCAACACAATATCATCTATAACATCGTACGCCTCAATCAAAAACAAGGACATATATTCCTCAGGGAATTTCATGGCATCATATATGTTAAAAGAAACAACTTCTCCATCAAATTCTATAGATAGACAACCTTTATCTAATCTATTTTTGTCTTTGCAGCTTTCATGAAGGGTGTACCTAACAAAATTGTAGAAGATGAAGGTGTAGAAATTTCATCCATTTTTAATATATAGAAATCAATTAGGAAAATCAAGTCCTTAACTTGCAACAGTACATCCTCAATAATCCAGAAGAGTTCGATATAAGATCTATCAGCTACTTGGATGCATAAAGCAGTTTTTTGTAAATCATTCAATTTAAAATCCTCATAAACATTAAAGGGCATACATTAATAGAGGCTCTTAGATCTAGCATGGCATGATGGATTATTACCAATAATGCAGGGCAAAGTGAACATACCTGGATCTCGGAATTTTTCTGGAATATTATGTTTTAGGAGAGCCGATACATTTTTACTTACCACTACCTTTTCTCTATCCTTACATGTCCTCTTTTTGGTGCAGATCTTCTTAAGAAATTTAGCATACTTTGGAATCTACTGGATTGCATTCAAGAGAGGAATGTTTATCTGAACCTTTTTTAACATCTCGATCAACTCCTCGTCCTTATGTTCTTCTTTTGGTCTTGCTAGCCTACTAGGAAATGGAGCATTAGGAATATTACCTTGGTGGTAGATGGTTGTGCTTCAGATTTACCCTAATTGTTCTCAGCTTCTTTGTTGGGCTTGCTAGGTGGATATAGGTTGTCTGATGGAAGCTTCTTACCACTTCTTAGCGTGATGGAACTAATGTTGGCGTGGTCTGGTTGTGTAGGCAACTTCCTTGAACCCTTGTTTTCTATTTGACTCACTGCAGTAGCTAACTGTGTGACCTGAGTCCCAAGATTCTCCATGCTCACCCTAGTTTCTTGCCGATAGGTCTTTGTTTCCTAGAATAGCTGGAGATAGTCTTTTTGCAACTGCTAAATTTCCTGTTGAAATTTAAGGGAATTATCAGCTAAAGTTTTGACAATGTCTTCTAAAGACATACCTGAGGAAGATGACAATGGTTGATTGGAATGATTAGAACTATCATTCCCTTATCCTTGTCCTATACCTCCCCATTTGAGACTAGGGTGATCATGCTAGCCTAGATTGTATACTGAGGCATGAGGATTGTACTTCCTCTAGTAACCTTCGACGCGTTGACTTATACTTGATGACATGCTTCAGAGGTGTGCCTGATATTCCACATGCTCCACAGGCCTTGACTTGAGCGACTCCTTCTTGGGCCAACTGCGTCACAAGAAAAGTTATGGAAACTTGAGCTTTTAATTCTTTAACCTCAAAATTTCTAGTTAAATTAGAGTTAGTGACCCTGGTGCCCAAATTCTGGTTATTCTCAGCCATGCATGATATCAATTCCTAGGCCTTCTTGGGCGACTTGTCAACAAGAGCACCTCCAGCTGCTATGTCAATTTTGTTCCGATCATTGGTAAGCAAACCACTATAGAAGTATTAAATAAGTTATTTGTTAGAAATATGTGATGGGGGAAAACAAGCACATAATCGTTTATAACGTTCCCAATACTCAGATAAAGATACACCCATAAACTGTTTAATAACATAAATATCCTTCATTATAGAATGGGCTTTAGAAGCCAAAATTTTTTTTCAAGAAATTTCTTTTTAAGTTCATTCCAAGTAGTGATTGACCCTGAAGCCAAGTAGTACAACTAATCCTTGGCATCATTCTATAGTGAAAAAGGAGACTCCCAAAGGTTTAGTTGCTCTTATGTGACTTCGTGGGGTTTCATACTTACACAAACCATATGGAAGTCCTTGATGTATTTGTGGGGGTTCTCCCCTGCATGCTCTCTGAAGGTTGGCAATAGATTGATTAGCCCCGGTTTGAGTTCGAATGGCACCGTGGTAGGTGGAAATACGATGCACAGTGGCTACTAGTCCATGTCAAGCTCTACTAGCTCCCTTAAGGTTTTCTCACGAGCTGCCTCTCCCATTGTTGTGTTATCAGCAACTTCTGGATTTTCTTCTTTTGGGATTTCTCTCTGCATTTCCTTCAAATTCTTCTCTCCTCCTGGTCAATATCTACAAGAAAATCAAAATTTGCACTCCCAAAGAAGTGGGTCATAAACCAAAGGGAATTAAAAAAACTTTCCTTTTTTTTGTTTTTTTTATTAAAAGGAATCCAAAACTTTCCTAGGCCAATTGCCAAGTCTCCCTGGCAAAAACACAAATTTTGTTCGGACTCCGGGACTAGCATTGTTGTAACTGCTCCCAGCCCAACCAAAGATAATTTATTTTCACCAATCTGAGACTTATACCACAAATGTAGGAAAGTGGTAAGATCGGGGTCAAATCTACAGGGAAACTGTTGAATCAACTTAGGCTAGTTTATGAATTCCACTTAAAAATGTTTGGATGGTTTTTGTTTTTGTTTTATAAAATAAATTAAAAATCAAATAGGAAAAAATAAGAGTTATTAGAACTTATAATAGCCTAATTAGCCAATTTTGAGAAAAATCTAAACCAGCACTAATTCAGTTTAAAATTTTTCCTTCTCAACGACATACAAGTTAAAATTGAAAAGCTTTAAGAAAGGGTTCAATTGTCGAGACACACTACAAGCCGAATAACCACATGTTATAGGATTATACTAGGGCATACATGAATTTGGCCATAAACAGTCTAGACCCTAAACATGCAAACCTAATACGTGCAACTTAATTAATCAATTATGCACAGGCTAGAACGATTTTGAATACAAGAAATATAATAAATTAATTTTTCAGAAAAATTTATTGAAATTCTATTATTAATAAAACGAATCCACTCAAAAGGTTCACAACAATTGAATAAATTAAACTAGTAAACTTCAAGAATTAAGACATACAAACTATCCTGAGAAAATTACCTAGCCTTTTAAAGGAATATCGAAATTACAATGATCAAAAGAGAGTCGAGGCTGACTATGACGACAGTCGCTCGACAATTTTGCTTCAATGGCTCCCAAAACCGGACTAAACTCTCAAAATTCATTATATTCACAGGTATTTTGCTATAGGAATGCGATATGAATCTGCTTACTTAAGCTTGAACCCCAACGCCTTATTTATAGGTTGTGTGCAGCGTCGCAACACTTGGAAATAGCGTTGCAACGCTGTGGCGCACATTGTAGAGCGTTGAGCGGGTGTTGCAATGATGCGTCCAATGCTTGCTTGCGCCATTTCAATCATCGCAACATTGAGATGTTCTGTCTTCCTTACAACATTGATGTTCGAGCATTCAGATGTGTTGGAACGCTGGCGATATCCCAACTCCGAAGCGTCATGACGCTTGGGGCAACGTTGCAACGCTGCCCTACACTTGATGCTACTGCCTTTTAGCGTCAAATGTGTTGAGTTTTATGTCCTAAAAACTCGCAGAATGTGTTGGGTTTTATGTCCTAAAAACTTGAACTTTATGTGGAGACATAAGAGTGGATCAGGTTCGAGTAAATAATCAAAATGATCTGTGATACATGAATAAGGTTGGGTACCTTATTTTAGTAACACCACTGTATGCGCCCTACTCTGTAGTTGTTACAAAGAGTTGTAAAGTGCTACATACAATGTGATCCTAATTTGTACATGTTATGACATGAGGAGTAGGGGCGTCCTATGCAATGAGTTTTACATAAGATCAGAACCAAGAAATAAGTCACTCTTACTTTATAACATTGTTTACTGTTTAAAACTGACTATTTCACCTATATAACCTAGGTTAACTCGATCTTAATCCTAAGCTAGCTATGAACTTCTATTTGTTCGGGATTATACTTTGATCTACAAACGGTGAGAGTAGTCCAGCAGCACTGCTCAATAAGCTTACCATTTTGGGGATAAGACGGGATGAACAGTTAGGGACATAGCCTTGCAAGATGAAGTTCACGCCTATCCGATTTAGGGATAGGAAAAAGGTTGTTCTCTCAAGTACTGAATACAGGTCTTAAACAAGGGGCCTCACCCTCTCACTAGGCTGAGAGAGTTTGGTTTAGTGATTGGATCACAAACCAGTTGTTCATTAGAGGATCAATAGGGACTTGAGGAATAAGACGTAATCTCGGGGGTAAAACAGATATTTGACCCAATCGTTATTACGAACAACCAGTGAAGGGTCGACTTGATGATTATGGTTAAATCATGTATGTCTGAAACTCACTTGTTTCTACAAAAGCATGCTTTATATTTTGCAAAAATTAGTGAATTTGAGTACTTAGATGATCCTTATGCTTTTGCTGTTGTTGATACAATCCTACAATTGGTATCAGAGCATCAAATAAGCATTCAATTCGGATTAATTGGTATTAGAGATAAAACTGGTGCATGATATGGTTTTCTGAGTTTTGGCTATTTAATTCTCTTTAATTTCTCATTTAAATTTATAATTGGCTCTTGTATGATGAGCTTTAATATGTTCCCAAGTGTCCGTAATTTATTTGGAATCATTAGAGTTGAAATTGAGCTGTAAATCGAAGAAACAAGCAAAGAGGCCGAGTTGCAATTCCAAAAAACCAGCCTCTATTCTTATCGTCGTTGAGCTTCAGTAGCTAAACGATTATTTAGCTTCATGCATTAGACGATGTGAAGAAAAGCTAAGCGATCGTGTAGCTTTGTGCTAGATGATGATGTACCTGCTGAAGCTAAGCGATGCATTGTAATGCTACATGATGGCACTACACAATCGTGTAGCTTCGGATGGGAGCTAAGCGATGTGATGAAGAGCTATACGATAGCTTTGAGCATTTGCTTACCATGATCGTTTATCTTTGATCAGGAGCTAAACGATGCATTGAGTTCCTATGTGATAGCACTACGTGATTGTTTACCTCTATGCGTTAACTAAATGATGCATTGAGTTGCTATACGATAGAACTAATGATCGTTTACCTCTATGCCGCAGCTAAAAGATGCATTGAGTTGGTATAAGATAGCATAACGCGATCGTTTACCTCTATGCGGTAGCTAAGCGATGCGTCGAGTTGCTAAGCGATAGCACTATGGAATCACTTACCCTGTCTCTTATACACATCTAGATGTGTATAAGAGACAGTGATAGCACTATGGAATCACTTACCTTTGTGTGGCAGCCGGGCGATGCGTTGAATGCTATTCGATGGCATTAAGCAATCGTTTACCATTTGCGTGCGTTAAACGATCGGCTTCTTGCATTAGACGATGGAGCTAAACGATCGTGTAGTAAATTGTTCGTGCTAAATGATGGACGTGCGCGATAGTGTGAGACACTAAGCAATCATGTAGATTCCTCAGCATTAGACGATGACACTATGCGATAGAAAGAAAATACTACACGATCGTGTAGCATTTACTAAATGATCAGGGAAAATGCAAGACGACGGTTGTTATTGCTAAATGATGAGACTTAGCGAGATGTTGAACACGTGCAAGGTTTTGTGGTAGACGATGGTCATCATTGCTAAACGATGAGACTTAGCGAGATGTTGAACACGTGCAAGGTTTTGTGGTAGACGATGGTCATCATTGCTAAACGATGAGACTTAGCGAGATGTTGAACACGTGTGAGGGCTACCGGTTCGATTGGTTCTCTTGTGATCTGGTCTAGTTTAGCTTCGAAAGGTTCTTAGCTGGTCCAGTTCAGACGATTCGGGTCCGGTTCAAACTACTTGAGTTCATTTTGGAGTGGTTCGAATGCTGTTTTGTAATAATTAGGTTTTGTTTGCTTTTTTTACCAAAACTAAAAACCATATCAGTCTGTGTTTAATTATTTATGCATTTGATGTATGTTATAATTAAATAAATATTGTATGTGTATATAGTATGCCATTTAGATTTAAAATCTCACCATAGGAAGCATGTTACATGCATTGAAAGTATATTATAATTGTTATAATATATAGTATGCATGTTAGGGTTTCTTGTATTTAATATAAAAGTATATTAAATGTTGAATGCCTCATGTATATTATGTATGTTTAGCATGTCTAAAGTTTTATAAGTTGTTATAAAATTGGGTTAGACATTTAAAATCCATAAACAACAGCTACATGCTCACGTAGGTTGACCACCTGTTTTAATTGTTAAAACTTATAAAACCTAGTTACAAACTCAACCGGTATATAATCCTGTCTAAGGCTGGGGTACTTAAGTTGACAGTTCACGGAACACCTCCTACTTGGGGATTATGGCTGAATTATTAAGCATTGGTAACCGGTTTTATGAGCATACGTGAGTGATATGAGGTAATAAAATTGTTTATCACCTAGACATCATAGGTTAAAATCCAATTATAAGAGTTATACTTGGATAAACCACATAGACTTAGGGTTGTTTTATTAGCCGAAAAGAACCCAAGTATAAATCTACCCAAAATAGAACACTTCAATGGGAGATTAACAATATATTTGATATATAGTTATTAGCTCTCACGTGTTCAAGAGTTCAACTGTGAGATCCATGCTCGGCTTCTTATCGATTTTACGTCGACTAAACCATATGGAAAGTATTTTCATGGGTCAATAATAAGGTGAATGAGGGAAGTGATTCATAGTAAGTAGGAAATGTGTCAACATTATGTTATGGTCTCCTCCATTAGTTTGAACCGTGAGATACCTATGTTGTGCCTGCTGTCATTTTTATGCGACACTAGCTAGTCGTTGACCGCGACGATCCTTATGGAGGGTTGTAACCTAGGATTCGAAACAACCCAGGCTTCAGTAAAATGAATAGGGTCTTATAGTTCTTCTTGGATGTTGTCTTCTATTTCGAAGGCAAATTAATACTGTCCTATAGGATCTGAAAATGGCGGGTCACACTTATGAGAATTACTAAGTTGTTAGTAAAGATCTTGACCAAAAACGATAACTAAAGGACTATAGGAATAAGAGTTATTCTGAAGACAATAGGAATAAGAGTTATTCCGGGGATAGTGTTTGGTCAAAGTTGTTTGCTTCAGTGAAGGAGTATCTGGCTGCCCATGGTAGCACATATTCAAACTCACTAAAGTATCATTGCAAATAAATAATGGTTATGGGTACATTATTACTTTTTGCTAAAACTTAATTTTGGATTTAGTTACAATTTGCAAGTTAGAATTTTTTTGAATTTTATCAGCATGTCGAATTCTAGAATACTCACTTTTATCTCCCAACTCATTTGAAATTATGAATTATGTAGATGAGAATGTTGAATTCGAACAACAAGATAAATATGATTTACTTGTTATCGAAGCATGTTTGTGGAAAACAATAAAATCTAGATAATTGATTCAGGTGCCGCTAATCATATATGTACTATCTCACAGGAAACAAGTTCCTAGAGACAATTCACAGAAGGTGAAACAATCTTTAAGGTAGGGACCGGAGAGATTGTTTCGAGCAAAGCAATGGGAGATATGAAGTTATTATAGGAGATAAGTACATTTATTTGAAAAATATATATTATATTCCTTCTATAAAAAGAAATCTATCTGTCTCTTGTTTGCTAGAACAAAATTATAAAGTTTATTTCGAAAATGGTGGTGTTCATCAAAATAGAAAATAAATAGATTTGCTCTGCAAAATTAGAAAATAACTTGTACATGTTAAAACCGACTGAGGTCAAACTTGTGTTGAACATAGAGATGTTTAAAACTGCTGGGACTCATAAGAAAAGAAGATTTCTCCAAATTCTTATCTTTGACACTTGAGACTGGGTCACATAAATCTCAACGAGATTGAGAGATTGATTAAGAACGGTCATCTAAATAAATTGGAAGACAGTTCCTTACCACCATGTGAGTTCTATCTTGAGGGTAAAATAACAAAGAAATCTTTTTCTGGAAAAGGTCTTAGAGTCAAAGAAACCCTAGAGCTGATTCATTCAGACCTTTGTGGGCCTCTAAATGTTAGAGCAAGAGAAGGGTATGAATATTTCATCAGTTTTATAGATGATCATTCAAGGTATGGGCATGTTTACCTAATGCACCAAAAGTCTAAAACTTTTGAAAAGTTCAAAGTATGTAAGGCTGAGTTTGAAAACCAATTAGGTAAAAAGATTAAAACGCTTCGATCGGATCGAGGTGGTGAGTATATGGACATAGAATTCTAGAACTATTTGATAGAACATGGAATTCAGTCTCAACTCACAGCCTCTGGCACACTTCAGCAGAACGGTGTGGTAAAGAGAAGAAACAGAACCTCGTTAGACATGGTTCGTTCCATGATAAGTTACGCTCAGTTACCAAATTCTTTTTGGGGATACGCAGTTGAGACTGAGGTGTATTTTTTGAACATGGTTCCCTTGAAAAGTGTTTCTGAAACACCTTACGAGCTCTGGAGAGGACATAGTGGAAATCTATATTACTTCAGGATTTTGGGTTGTCCAGCACATGTGTTGGTGCCAAATCCTAAAAAGTTAGGATACCGTTCAAAAGCGTGTCTATTTGTAGGTTACCCAAAGGAAACAAGAAGTGGTCTCTTTTATGATCCTCAGGAATATAAAGTATTTTTATCGACAAATGCAACCATCCTAGAAGAAGATCATATAAAGAACTATCAACCTCGCAGTAAGCTAATAATAAAAGAAATGTCCAGAGGAACGAAAAACGTATCAACAAGAGTTGTTGATCGAGTAGGTCCTTCAACAAAAGTTGTTTATAGAGCAGGTCCGTCAACAAGATTTGTTGATGAAACTGATACTTCACATCCTTCTCAAGAGTTGAGAATGCCTCGTCGTAGTGGGAGGGTTGCGCAACAGCCTGACCGGTACATGGGTTTAACTGAAACTCAAGTCATCATACTAGAGAGGGGTTAGATTTTAAAGAAACCTGCTCTCCAGTTTCCATGATAAAGTCTATTAGAATACTCTTTTCCATAGCCACATTTTATGATTATGAAATATGGAAAATGGATGTCAAGATAGCTTTTCTGAATGGTTATCTTAAAGAGAGTATCTATATGTCTCAACTAGAAGGGTTTATACAGTGGGGTCAAGAGCAAAAGATGTGTAAGCTTAATCAATCCATTTATGGATTAAAACAAGCTTCTAGATCCTAGATTATGATATTTGACGCTGCGATCAAATCTAATCGCTTTGAACAAAATGTTGACGAACCCTGTGTATACATGAAAATCGTTAACAAAACTTTCGCTTTTCTGGTGTTGTATGTTGATGATATTCTACTCATTGGGAATGAGGTAGAATATCTAGCTGATGTTAAGAGATGGTTGGCTTTACAATTCCAAATGAAAGATTTGGGAGAAGCACAGTATGTTCTTGGAATCCAAATAGTTCGAAATCGCAAGAACAAAACATTGGCATTATCTCAAGCATCTTATTTATACAAGATGTTGTCTAGATATAAAATGCAAAATTCCAAGAAAGGATCTTTACCTTTCAGGCATGGAACTCACTTGTCTAAGGAACAGAGTCCTAAGACACCTCAAGAAGTTGAGAAGATGAATCGAATTCCATATGCATCTGCAGTTCGAAGTTTGATGTATGCAATGTTGTGTACTCGTCCCGATATATGCTATGCCGTAGGAATTGTTAGCCGATTTCAATCCAATCCTTGTCATGACCATTGGAATGCTATTAAAAACATTCTCAAGTATCTTCATAGAACGAGAGATTATATGCTCGTGTATGGTCCTAAGGATCTGATCCTTATTGGATAATTGATTCTAACTTTCAGACCGATATTGATTCAAGGAAATTAACTTCGGGGTCAGTATTCACTCTTAACGGAGGAGCAGTTGTGTGGAGAAGCATCAAGCAAAGTTGTATTGCAAACTCCACAATGGAAGCTGAGTATGTAGCTACACAGGAAGTAGCAAAAGAAGCAGTATGGCTCAGAAAGTTCCTGACAGATCTGGAAGTAGTTTCTAATATGCACCTGCCTGTCACTTTCTGTTGTGACAACGGTGGAGCAGTTGCAAATTCAAAGGAACCATGAAGCCATAAAATGGGAAAGCATATCGAATGGAAGTACCATCTCATTAGGGAGATTGTACACCAAGGAGACGTTGTCATCATCCAGTTTGCTTCCCAAGAAAATTTAGCTGATCCATTTCGAGGGTACTAATAGGACTAGGTCTACGAGTTTTTTATCACTAGGGAAAGTGGGAGAATTGATGGGTATTGTGATGCTCTAGTTTATTGTATTGGTACATTTTATTCTCTCCAGTAAACTCAACATTTATATATTTATATATATTGATCCACTGGAGTTTTAGTCCAAGTGGGAGTATTGTTGGGTTTTATGTCCTAAAAACTCGCAGTTTATAAAATGATAAACATTTTCTATAATCAATATACTTGTTATTGATTTCATAAATCGTACGAAAGTCTAAATCCAATAAACGAAGACCCGTGACTATTCTTTGAGTACTTGAACTTTATGTGGAGTCATAAGAGTGGATCAGGTTCGAGTAAATATCAAAATGATCTATGGTACATGAATAAGGTTGGGTACCTTATTCTGGTAACACCATTGGATGCGGCCTACTCTGTAGTTATTACAAAGAGTTGTAAAGTACTACATATGATGTGATCCTAATTCGTACATGTTATGACATTGAGGAGTGGTGGCATCCTATGTAATGAGTTTGCATAAGATCAAGACCAAGAAATAAGTCATTCTTACTTTATAATGTTGTTTACTATTTAAGACTGACTATTTCACTTATATAACCTAGGTTATCTCGATCTTAATTCTGAGCTAGCTATGAACTTCTGTTTGTTCAGGATTATCCTTTGATTTGCAAACGGTGAGAGTAGTCCAATAGCACTGCTCAATAAGGTTACCATTTTGGGGATAAGACTAGATGAATAGCTGGGGATATATCCTTGCAAGATGGAGTTCACGTCTACCTGATTTTGGGATAGGAGAAAGGTTGTTCTCTCAAGTATTGAATCCAGTTCTTGAACAAGGGGCCCCACCCTCTCATTGGGCTGAGAGAGAGTTTGGTTTAGTGATTGGATCACAAACCAGTTGTTCATTAGAGGATCAGAAGGGACTTGAGGAATAAGACGTAATCTCGGGGGTAAAACAGATATTTAACCCAGTCGTTATTACGAACAACTTGTGAAGGGTCGACTTGCTAATTATGGTTAAATCATGTGGACATAATATATCTATAGTGAGGGGAGTGTAACTATGGGCTTTAGTGGAGTGATCCATTAGTTAACGAATGGGGATTAATTTGGTCTAATGAGTTTAGCCAATTAATCTCAGATCCTTTGAGCCCATGATCTGTAGGTCCGCGAGCTCCCCTTACTAGCTCGTAACGAACTAGCTCTAGAATAGCGTGATAAGTTAATTTGAATCGTTCAAATTAGAATTAAGGGAATTAGTAATTATATGAGATATAATTATATGTTTAATTTTAGAATTAAACGGAATAGAATTTATATATTTAAATATGATTTAAATATATAAAGATTGATATGTGTTAAAATTAATTTAATATATGATATTAAATTAATTTATTTTTATTTAATAATTAATTTATGAAATTAATTAATTTTTCTTTTTTAAAATAAAAATAGATTTTATAAAATCAAATTTTGATTTTTTGAGATAAAATTGAAAAATGAAAATAAAACAAACAAAACACATAAAATGAAAAAAGAGGTTTTTCCATTATCCATCATCAAGTAGCTCACTCAAATGGCATTATCTTGGCCTTGTCTTCTCCAAGCATGAGCTACAACTCATGCAACCCTTTTCTTTGCATGTTGATCTGCAATATAATGAAGAGATTGGTGTGAAAATCGGGATGCAATCTATGGAAAATTTTAGAGAAAATTTGGGTTGAAGAAAGGGTTCTTCAATAAGGTTGCTGCAGTGAGCTTTTCTCCTTTTACCCTTAATTCAAGCTTGTTTTGAGTCCCACAACTAAATCTAGAGCACAAAGAGAATAGTGCGTAAGATCTTGAGGTGGTCTACAACAAGATTTGGATAACATAGCAGTTGGTGAAGGAGCTTTGAAGAAGTTATACAAGAGGTATGTCTTGAAACTCACTTGTTTCTGCAAAAGCATGCTTTATATTTTGCCAAAATTAGTGAATTTGAGTGTTTAGATGATCCTTATGCTTCCATTGCTATTGATACAATCCTACAGAACGAGCGTTGAACTTAGGCTATTGAAGAGTGTTACAACGCTAAAACAGGGCAGAGCTGTCCTTTTGCATCTAAGCTTGAATTTGTGCATTTAACTCCCGGTTTTTCCTTATTTTTTGCTTGATTCTTCATCCTTGCAACGTACTTGCTCCATTGGGTCAGTTCTCCTACAAAATAAGACAAATAAAGCTCAAAGATTACCCGAATATAGAAAAGTTAAGGCCATAAACTTAGCACTTTTCTATAACTTACATTCACGCAGATAGCTTCGGACCAACACGTTGCTGATCCACTTATAAAGGCCCTCACGACTAAGGTGTTTGAAGGTCACCTGCAGAGTATAGGTCTATGGGATAGGCCACGTCTAGACTAGGGCAAGTGGAAGATTTGTACTGGGCGCGTGTTTATGCCCTAGTTTATTACTTTATGTACTTTGTTTACTTTGTATATTGTCTATATTGTACACACTGAAAAGCATCTAAAAATTACTTTTATTACCTTTAAATTTAGAACTAATATTGCTAGTTTTTTTTAGTTTGACGTGGTTTATTGTCTAATTTGAGGAATCTAAGCATCAGGATCAATTTGTGCAAAAATGATGGAAAAAACCTAGGGCAATTACAATTACAGGTTGGCCATGGAATTAGGTATAAACCAAGGGCCGAACATCAAGAAAATAGGCAAATTTGGAAGGAAATTCGGGTGAGCCAACATTGGAAGAACGTTGCAACGCTGCTCCCTGACGCGGTATACCCAAGAGAAAGTTGGAACAGGGCAGCGTTGCAACCTATGACTTTAACATGCGATTGACATGACATGAGTGTTGCAATGCTAGAAACCAGCATTGCAACACTATGAGCATTTTATAAATATCAATGTGTGCTACCAAGTCAGGAGAGAGGAGCAAATAGAGAGCCAACTTGATAGATTCTAGTCCGTACCTGAGCAGAAACAGGGAAATTCTGATCATTTTTTGTTGAAGACTCGTGATTTTGATTTAGAGTTTATCTGAGAGCATTTCTGGATTGATCATGACAGGAAGATTGATCGTGATTGTGTAGTTTTGTTGAAGAACAATCCAGTATTCGTGGCGAGAGTCAAGAAGGGCAAGTGGGAGATTGTTGCGATAGTTGGGGTTAATGCTCTAAACCCCGTAGGGTCTTATAGTTTGTAATTGTCATGTACAAACATATTGTTTATTTAATAAAATATATTATCTTTTTTTTTTTTTTTTGCATTAACCACAAAACAATAAACTAACATCCAAGGTTATCTTATAGCTTACACATGTATTTAGAGATATACGAATGGATCATGTTTTAAGTGATAACTGAAATGGGTTGTAGTAGACGGATAAGGCTGGATACCTTATTATGGTGAGACTACGAATATGGTCCGCTTTGTAGATGTTAGAATTGTTGTAAAGTGTTACAAATGATCTAATCCTGGTCATTCATTTGGAAACATGTGAGTGGGGATATTCTATACAAAGAAGTTTGTATAAGACCGGATCACGAAATGATTAGTCTCATTATATAACATCGTTCTTAATAGAGACTTACATTTCACCAGGATGACCGTAGGTAACACGATCTGAATCCTGAGTGAGTAGTGAACTCCTGCCTATGAAGGTGATCCTTTGATTTGTATGGGTGAGAGTGACCAATCCATCGACTCAACATGCCTACCATTTTAGGGATTCGTCTGCTTGGGGAGCTCGGAACACAACCACACAAGAAGGAATTCACTCCTTCCGTAATGTGGGGTAAGTACATAGATTGCTCCCTTAAGGGCTGATTTCGGGGATTGAACAATGTGGCACCACACCCTCTCCTAGCTCAAGAGAAGTTTAGTCATAGTTAGACTATGATCTATTATTCATTAGAGGGATCAGTGGTACTTAAGGAGTTAGATGTAACTACAGGGGCAAAACGGTATTTTTGGCCCAACTGTACTTATGAGCAATTTATGAAGGGTCGTTGTACTATTGTGTTGGGTTGTATGTCCTAAAACTCGTAGTTTGTAAAGTTAAATATTTTCTATTATCAATAAATATGTTATTCAACATTTCTTCAATAAAGTTGTTATTGAATCTTTAAATTGCATTCATGAAGTCTAAACTCAATAAACTAAGATCCATGGCTATTACATGAATACTTGAACTTTATGTAAAGACATAAAGATGGATCAAGTTCGAGTAAATAGCCAAAATGGTCTATAGTATACGAATAAGGTTGGATGCCTTATTCTAATAACACTATTGGATACGGTCTACTCTGTAGTGGTTACAAGTTATTGTAAAGGTGCTACAAACGAAGTGGTCCTGATTTGTTCATGTATTGACATGAGGAGTGGGGGCGTCCTATGCAATGTGTTTGCATAAGATTGGACCAAGAAAAAATTCACTCTTACTTTATAACGTTGTTTACTGTTTAAGACTGACTATTTCGCTTAAATGACCTAGGTAACTCGATCTTAATCCTAAGCTAACTATGAACTCCTATTTATTCGAGATTATCCTTAGATTTACATGGATGAGGATTGGCTCAATTGCGCCGGCTCAAAAAACCTCCCATTTCAAAGGTAAGACTGGGTAGATAGCTGGGGACATAGGATGCAAGACAGAATTCATGCCTACCTGATTTAGGGATAGGAGTAAGGTTGTTCTCTTAAGTACTGAATCCAAGTCTTGAACAAGGGCCCCCACCCTCTCATTGGCCCGAGAGGGATATGGTTTAGTGATTGGATCATAAACCAATTGTTCATTAGAGGATCATTAGAAACTTAAGGACCAAGACATTATATCGGGGGTAAAATAACATATAGACCCAACCGTTATTACACACAACCTGTGAAGGGTCGACTTACTGATTATGATAAAATCGTGTGGACACAAATATATCTATAATGAGGAGAGTGCAACCATTGAGCTATAGTGGTGTGACTTGATAGTTAACGAATTATGATTAATTTGGTGTAAAGAGTTCAACAATTAATCCTAATCATTAGAGCTCATGATATGTAGGTCCACCAGGTCCCTCTACTAACTCATAAAACATGAACACCTTGAATTATTAAATTGAGTAAATTTGGAATGATATAAATTTGAACTCTTCAAATTGGATTTCACTTTAAAATTTGTTCAAATTGAAATTAGGATTTGAATATGAATAAGTTCAAATTCGAATTATAGTTTATTTAATTATATTTGATATAATTAACATTTAATTTGTTGAAATTAAACAAAATTGAAGAGTTTATACTAATTAAATGTTGATTTAAATATTAATTACTTGAATAAGATTCATGTTTTAAATTTAGTGTGTGATTAATTTGATATTTGATATTAAATTAATTAATTAATTAAATATGTTTAATTAATTAAAAAAATAAAATTAATTTTCAATTTTAAATTTGAATTTGAGAAATTGAATATTGAAATATTGAATTTTATTAATTATGAATTAATCAAATTGAATTTATTAGATTCAAAATTAATTAAAATGGAAATTAAAGATTTGAAAATTCAATTTTGGGTTTTCAAAGTGGAAACACCCCACTTCATTGAAGTTTGAGGTGTTTACACTTGAAGAACACACAAATCCCACCATATAGATGATTCAACTTTAGGGCTTGTCATTATTCTAAAGTGCTTGCATGCTGGTGGTGATAAAAACTCCTGATTTGTGAAGAAGATTAGAGTTCTGGAGCTGGAAACATATTTTTCTAAAAACTTCATCTTCTTCCTCTCAAACCTATACTTTTACCTCACAAATTCACTCAAATTCGAGTTCCACCAATCAAATTCAAGGCTGAGAATATTAGATAAGATCTCTTGGTAGTTCACTAACGATTTGGAGTTGAATTGACGTGAAGAGCAACTTGAATTTGGAAGAATTCATCAAAGGTATGGTTATTTGAAACCCACTCGTAATTTTCTGCAAAATCATGCTTTAGAACTCAAATTAAATGTAACTAGAGTGCTTATTTATCACATCCCACCCCAAGCCCACCTACTGAGCCCGAAGGGAGGCGTGAAGAACCGCAGATACACCCTTTTGTGATACATACTGCCCATCTGAACCTCTTTACTCTCATAAAACTTTAAGCCAAAAATGTAAACAACAAATGTTTGATTAAGCTCATTTTATTACAAACAGTACCATGTTTATACAACTCTCAGGTTTTACTACAAAGTTTCCATCAACAACTCTAAAACCCGAAAGTGTGACTGTGGCTGTGGCAGACCTTGACCTTAGCAGCACCCTAGAACTCCTCACCTTTCGCTACCTGGGAAGAAAAAACATGAAAGAAAAAAATGAACTTCAAGAAGCTCAGTGAGTGGTAAGCAACTTCTAGAGTCTATTTCAACTCATAATAATACAAGCATATCACAAATACGAGGTTACATTCAAACCTCAGCCTTGAATAAGTCTGTTCTACAACTCTATCTACACGCCTTAAAACATTATCACTTAGATTTACACGAAGTCTTCCAACTTAGTCCAAATCATTTAGGTTGTCTCTTAATCAAGGACTTGCCTTAAAACATTATCACTTAGATATAGAACTAAAGTACCATAGGCTGCCAACTCCCAATCTTCTTTCTCTTGAGCTGTGACTATGTTCGGTAGAGTAGATGGATCAAAAAGGGCCTTGTGACCTTCTGTTGGCCAATAATAGCTCTAATTTTTGCTTTCCACAAGCCAAAATCACCCTTTCCATCGAATTTCTCCACTTCAAATCTTGCTACTGCCATTATTACTCTCTCAACTCTCTCTAAACTTTCTTCAAATTGTAATGGTGAATTAGCAAGATTTACTAACAATTTTACATATGCAGATGAAGAATATGAAGGAGGAAGAAGAGCTTAACACAAAAAAAATAAGTAGTTCGGCCCAAAGAGCCTACGTCCACGAGATTGGAAGAAGACACTTTTATTGAAGGCTTCACACGAAGGTAAGACTCCTTTCTTTTGTAGATTTCTTTTACAGAATGAAGTTATTGAGTTGTTTGCATGTAAATCTATTTATATTACAAGTAGAGCTATTACCTTTCAGTTGAGAGACTGTTGTAGAATTTAAAACTGGCCATTAAGATCATTTTGCTTCAAATACGAAAGAAAAAAAATTATAAAAAAAAAAAACAATAAAAAGAAAAACAAAAGAAGTTGCCTTACGTGAAAGAAAAAAAATCCCTACAAGAATACAATCATTAAACTAAATATAAACAAATCCAATCGGTTAGAGAAACTTTTAAAGAAAATTAAAAGACAAAGAAAATGAGAGAGAGAGATGAAAGCCATACCCAAACCTTCGCTACACTGGTGAGATGGAGTGCGCTACAGTCAGATCCAAAGGATGGAGTGCAGATCTGGCAAGATGGCTTTATTGTTAGATTCGACGAGATTGAGTGCATATCCGACGAGATGTAGTGCAGATCTAGCGAGATGGGAATGAAACCCGAATGTGAATAGATCTGGTACAAAGCAGGAACTCGACGGTGATGTGGACGACTTTGACGACGACGAACAAATCTACTATGAAATTGGACCTCAATATGGATGGATGACAGTGTGAACGATTGATAATGGGCAGAAATGCACGTTTTTACAGTACTAAGTTATTAAACAATGCAGGTTTGCGTTGATAAAATATATAAGATTGCGTCCAAAAAGCATTAAGTTCATAACATTGCGGTCGCATTCGTTCATCGCATGAAAATAGTTAACGTTTGTATTTTTGTGCAGAATATGCGTTGACGCAAGACGTAAAATGCGATCACAAGAAAGCAACGGTCGAGCGCAGCGTTACCGCAAGGCTTTGCAGTGATTTGTGCTCGCAAATATCTACTCAAGAAGGATTGCCACATAGAGCCGATGCAACTTTGTGGGCACATCTGGGTGAAAGCATAATAAATCACGATGGGACAAAAAGCTTATGATGGTCGATTCCGAATTAAGTTGACAAGCCGCTAACGAACTACTGTAACAAGTACACTCAACTTTTCAGTGACAAATATTCGACACATCAGACAGAGAATTAATGTCATCCCATCAGTGCAATCAGAAGAAAGAAGAAGCCTTTCACCCCGAAGCTCTATAAATACCAAAGGCAACCTTCAGTGAAGGGGTTCGTCTAGTTCGACAGCTAGATAATTCTCTCCAGAGTTAGAAGTAGCCTTGTTCTTAGTTTTTCTTTTATTTAAGGTGGAAACGAGAGAAGCAAGATTGTGTCGCGAGATCGTTTCAATGAACTTGGAAGAGTGCCAGAAGCGTCGAGATCAGAGAGAGGGCTAACTTCTGCAAAAGCAGGAATATCTTTTGAACAGAATAGAGTTAACAGTGTAATTTTGTCATTTTGTACTTAAACATATCTATAGAAATGGAATTTACTTCTTTATCCTTATCTCCCATTGTCATTTTGTACTTAAACTTATCTATAGAAATGGAATTTACTTCTTTATATCTGTTCACTCTCTGTTTATTACGCATGAGTAGCTAAATCTGTCAAATCGGTTGAGAAGCACTTAGCTAGCATAACTAGGAATCTTCATTCTATGCGATTATCTTGTATTATGTATGCATCATTCGTCCATTAGAGATACTTGGGAGGGTAGTCTAAAGACAGAATCTAGGCTTGGAAAAGTCAAGTAAGAATCTAGGCTCGGGAGAGTCAGATTAGAACGCATAATCAAGAGATAGGAGCTTAGGAAAAAGTATTGTTTGCTATTAACGCATCGCATGCATCCTAGAGATAGGTTATGATTGTATGCGGTCAACTTGTCTTTGTGTGCGTCTTGCATCATCGCATAGGCAAAAAGTAGAGACTTAGGAATAAGATCTATGGACATTATCGCATTCATCACATGCATCCTAGAACTAGGAGCACCGCATTTGCATTGCAAAACGATTTGCTGTTGCATGAGTGTAGCATGATCGCATAGTTTGACGTGTTCCCAGGAAACGCTAGCTAAAGACCTTCTCAACCTATTCCTCCACATGCTTAGTGTATCTACCGCATAATCAATCTTTTCTCAAATCCATCGCATACTTTTTGTACCGAAAACAACAACCTAAAACAACTCTTTGATTTATAGGTTACCGTAAAGTCTTCTTAAAAGTTATCACCGCATACCGTTTTCCCTAGTCCCTGAGTTCGACCCTGGACTTACCAGGAAACTCAGTGGGATTTATGCTTGGATTCTACTGAGAAAACTTGTTGCTCAACGCATTCCGATCACTGCAATTCATTTCATTTATTTCACCACATGAAATAATGCATCAACGACGTTGGACTCACCTTGACGACGTGGGCGGACCTCTACGAAACTGGAGAAAAAAAAAGATGATGGCCTACTAAGGGTGTGGGAGTTGTGTGAAAGAAAAGTGAATATGAAGAAAGAAAGTGGAAGAAGATGCGCAAAAGGGAGGGAAAGCCTTTGAGGAAGAGAGAAATAGGGTTTCGAGAAGAGGAAGGAGAATGGGATGGGGAATAATGGAGAGGCTGGGGGGGTGGGAAGAAAAGTGGAAAAGAAATGAAAAAAAAAACAATTAGGTTTGAAGTTGTTTTTATTTTTCATTTTCTAATTGATAATTGGAGAAGGAGGAAACAAACTTTGAGAGGGAAATGAAAATGGAAAGGGAGGGAATAAAATGAAGAGAGTTATCTACAATGTCGGTTTTAAACCGACATTACAGGTACGCCTACAATGTCGATTGAAAACCGACATTAAAGATCCGCTTTTTTTTAAATAAAAAACAAACTGACATTGTATATCTATTTTAGTTTTTCCAACCGACATTAAAGCCCAAATTTCTTTTAGTGCATCCACACTTAGTAGGGAAAACCTCTAGTCTTGTAGCACATAGAACAACCTCTCTAAGGTAAAGCATCCCAACACATGACCCAAAGCTTATATGTAAGCTATGATGGGTTTGATGACCTCTCTCTATATACTATTGAAACACATTCGCATAGCACTTAGATAATCACTAAAGGTACATGGGGGTCTAATGATTTGAAAAATATTTTGTTTCAAGTCTCCATAAATCTCAGTTAACCATAAAACATAATTAATGTAACGACCCAACTTTTTTTTAGATCTCTAATTGGGTCATTACTACTATGCATGGAATTTTGAAACCAAAACTATATGACAATTTATACTCAAAATAAAGATTTCCTAAATAAATAAAATTTCATTGAAATAATGTAAATATTTCTAAAATATAGTTTAGTTTGATATCCCTAAAATGTTTATAAACTAAAAATAAATAAATAAATAAAACATTTAAAATCAAAACCATGAAACTCAAGTATTCTCTTTAAACAATCAAAATATCTTTAAAACATGACTTTGAGCTAAAGGGACTCTCTGGTCCCGTATGGCACCTTCAAAAAAACTACTCGTCAAGCGCTTATTACATTCTTACCTTTTGATGGAAGCGCAAGTGCACGTGTCAAATTATAATATAGTAAAACGGTCAAGAGACTGAGAATCGACCTCTGAGGAATTTGTTAAAATCTTTTAGCTATTCAGAGATTCTTTGAATTTTATTTAGAGGACCGGACTATGATGCAAACCTAACTAATCTAATTCTAAAAAGCAAGAAAAGATAAAACTTGGGTGAAACTAGACAAAGACACGTCCTAGGGTACGATTTTGTTAAACGTATTAACCAAATTAATTATTTTGACCTAAGATTGATTCATGCACATTATAGATCTAGGAGTCTTTTATCTAGGTATCCTCTCTCGAGCTCAATCCTTTCTAATGACTAACCATCGACCCAAATCTCTTATATCATTTGACTAGCCACAACATTAAGTTCCTTTATCAACAATCTCTATTAATCTCCTATCACTCTCGTGCATACTCGATTAACCGTTTAACATGCTAGATGCAATTCAACACATTCTCTCGAGAGAGAGACATTAAGTCAAGAACATTTAATTAGTGATTAGTTAATCAAAAGCATTAAGAACAAATATGCTAAAATAATTATGCATAAATTCAACTTAAGAAACAACTAATTCAGTTTTCACAATCCATAAAACTAGATCAACACCCTAGAAACACAATTTAGTCACTCATGGTTATAATACAAACATAGACCATTCATGAGGTTTCCAAACACAGAGGAATAGAAAATAAAAGAGGGGAGAAACTGCAAGTCGTGTTCTTGACTCTCGTCTTCGAATCCGAAATCGCAACCCAACGAGCTCTTCAAATCTTCGATCCTTTGAATCTCCGAGATGCCGCCTCTGTCCAGAATTACACTTCCTAGGGAGGCCTCATCGAAATATTGCTTTACGCTCTAAATATAGCCCTAAAAATGCCTCCCAAAATCTGTTCAGCCATAAACTGCTTATGTAGAAAGTAGTCGCAGTGTTGCAACGCTCTGATGTAGCGTTGTAATGCTAACGATAATTTCATCCGTAGAACACATCACTGGTTGTAGCATCACAACGCTACTGCAATGTTGCGACACTGCCCTATTTCCATGAGCTCTCTACCTTGCAATGTCACGGGGCAGCGTTGCAATGCTTGTTCAACGCTGTCCTGCCTTTAATTTATGATTTTTCTTTCTTTTTTCTCCATTGATCAATGCCCTAGGTCAAAACCTTGACCTTCTTTGGGGTATTTTGGTCATTAATCTTCCAAAATTGCTTGTTCTCATCCAATTGCTTGATTTCCTACAATTAAACAATTAAAGCATCAAATATCACAAATTAAGCATAAAACTAACTAAATTCTAAGCCCCGAAAATACACTTTTTGGATGCGTTTCACTACCCCAAACATAGAACTTTGCTAGTCCTCAGCAAAAAAGGAACAAGACTATAATGAAATTTAGACAAGCATGCAAATTTCTCTAAACCTCAACATTCAAAATAAGCATATTAGATCCATTAATAAAAACTTTCAAGCACATCCCAACGTTAAAAGATTTCAAGGCCAAATCTCATCATCTTCCACATGTTTGTGTGCAAGTCACATTTAATTCAAAACACAAGAACTAATGTTAGGTTCAAGAGAGCTTCTCCAATTTTCTTCTACTCTGGCTCATGCACTAGTCATCAAGCATCCACACATTCAATAAAGTAATATGTCTACTAAGGTGCCTTGTTTATATATATATATATTAATAACAAGAAAGGCCCTAAACTTGCATCATTTTACCTGGGGGCACTAACTTTCACACATACACTACAGGGAATCATACCTAGTAAATTCCCAGGTGTCCTAACTGATCACAGCAACCACAGCTCTTTTTACCCCCATCCATGCATACACATTACAAGTTTAAAATAATAAAAAGTTATTTCTTTTAAGCACATGAGTATATATTGTATTTTTCTCAAGGGAAATAATAATATTCTTTTGTTTTCCTCTTAGTCTAACATTACAAACCATCATGCACATTAACCCTCTACCCGGTGGGACCTTTCGAGGTGACAACCAAATACAGTACACTTAATCCTCCTTTTAGTTAATGTTTCTAAATTAAAGTGATTATGTGCTCATGCTATGGGAGACTCAAAGAGAGACTTAAAGATAATTTAATTCAGAAGTATGTCATCCTATTTCCATAGTAGATCATCTAGCAAATTTAGAATAGCTCATAGGCAATCATAATCACTACATCCTCTGCAAATTTAACAATTTAAGCACAAGATCCTCTATTTAATTAAAAAAAAATTAAAATTTTCCTCAAACTCATCCATTCAAACTAATTGGTCAATAATCATGCAATAAGACAATTTTTCTAAATAACATGCATAGTAGGATAAAAACACAAGACAAGCAACAGTATGCAATACGTCCCCCAACCCAAACTTAGCAACATGTATTGTCCTTAATGCAATAAAATATGCGTGAAACTGGCCCGATTAGTTAAATAATCTACATGTGTCAAGCTTGCAAACCATGCTTTAATTTGAGGGCTCATGTAAAACCTAGACCAGAAAAAGATAAGAGTCCAAACCATGAGTGTTGAACTAAAAAAAAATAAAAAAAATAAACTAAAATAGCAAAAAGAAAATAAAAGCTTGGGTTACCTCCCAAGATGCGCTGAGTTTAACGTCCAAGCTAGACGACATAGGAGATTGTCCATCAAGGTACATAAAAATTCTCCCATTTTTTAGGCCCATTCTTGCTTGACTCAATATGACCTACAAAGTCTTGTAGGCTTTCCATTTTTTTCTAAGTACCTGAAAGCATAAAATTATTTTTGGTATTTTTAATTTTTGAAAAATAAAAAGACTCAAAATTAAAAGTGGACTCAAACTTACATGGCTCATAGGCTCTTCAACTTCAACCTTAATCACTTGAACTTCCTTATCAAAATTGGGCACATATTCTCTCTCAATCTCATGATCTGGCTCCTGATATGACTCTAATGTTTCCAACTCATCCTCATCGTCAAAATTTACAATAACTGACCTCCCTACCTTAGTGGCATTGGAAATATTTTTCTCAAACAAGGCTCTAAATGCATCAGCCATCAGACTGTGTTTATCTCTTAAACGTTTCAAAGTTGCCTCATTCTCCACGATTTGGGCTTCTATCCTATCCAACCTCCTCCTTACTTCTATACAAAACCTTCTGAATTGGGACTCTAAGATAAACTCTTTTAACTCGTCCTCTAAAGAAGGTTTTTCCAATACTAGAGGTGGATAAACATAAAAACTCCTATGGTCATGGGATGGTTAATTGATGGGAGGGTATGGGTTGAAAGACATTGGTGGTGGTTGTGGTGGTGTTGGACCTAGATTAGGTTGGTAAAACTCATAAGGCCACCCAAAATTATGATAAGACATGATAAAACAAACACCACAAAAGAAAAAAAATACACAAGAGAGAACTCAAAATAAAAAAAATAAAACAAAATAAAACAAAATAATCTACACCCTAATTAAAATCAGCCAAATCTCTTAAATATTAAAAGAACTCAAAACACAAGTCCATGGCAACGACGTCAAAAACTTGGCGGTAGCGCAAGTGCACGCGTCAAATTATAATATAGTAAAACAGTCAAGAGATCGAGTATTTTCCTCTGAGAAATTGGTTTAACTCTTTTAGCTATTCAGAGATTCTTCTAATTTTATTCAAGGGACCGTTTGTGATGTAGACCTAACTAATCCAATTCTAAAAAGCAAGAAAAGATAAAATTGGTGTGAAACTAGACAAAGAAACGTCCTAGGGTATGATTTCGTTAAACGGATTAACCAAAATAATTATTTTGACCTTAGATTGATTCATGCAAATTATGATCTAGGAGTATTTTATCCAGGTATCCACTCTCGAGCTCAACCCTTTCTAATGACTAACCATCGACCCAAATCTCTTCTATCGTTTGACTAGCATAACATTAAGTTCCTTTATCAACAATCTCTATTAATCTCCTATCACTCTCGTGCATACTCGATTAACCGTTTAACATGCTAGATCCAATTCAACACATTCTCTCTCAAGATATACATTAAGTAAAGAACATTCAATTAGTGATCAATTAATCAAAAGCATTAAGAACAAACATGATAAAATAATTATGCATAAATTCAATCTAAGAAACAGCTAATTTAGTTTTCAAAATCCATAAAACTAGATCAACACCCTAGAAACACAAATCAGTCACTCATGGTTACAAAACAAACATAGACCATTCATGAGGTTTCCAAACACAAAGGAATAGAAAATAAAAGAGGGGAGAAACTGCAAGCCGTGTTCTTGACTCTCGTCCTCGAATCCGAAATCGCAACCCAAAGAGCTCTTCAAATCTTCGATCCTTTGAATCTTTGAGATGCCGCCTCTGTTCAGAATTACACTCCCCAGAGAGGCCTCACCGAAATATTGCTTTACGCTCTCAAAATAGCCGTAAAAGTGCCTCCCTAAATCTATTCAGCCATATGGGCAGCAGCCACAGCGTTGCAACATTCCAACGTAGCATTGCATCGCTGACGGTAATTTCATCCATAGCACGCATCACTAGTCGTAGTGTTGCAACGCTACTTCAGCTTTACAATGCTGCCCTATTTCCATCAGCTCTCTGCCTTTCAGAGTCACGAGCTAGCGTTGCAACGCTTGTTCAACGCTATTCTGCCTTCGATTTTTTAGTTTTCTTTCCTTTTTCTCCATTGATCAATGCCCTAGGTCAAAACCCTGACCTTCTTGGGGCTATTTTGGTCATTAATCTTTCAAAATTGCTTGTTCTCATTTAATTTCTCGATTTTCTACAATTAAACAATAAAAACATCAAAGATCACAAATTAAGTATAAAAGTAACTAAATTCTAAGTCCAGAAAATGCACTTTTTAGATGTGTTTCACCTTTACCTTAAAAACATTTTAAGAAAAGGTTGAGTATTTAAAACACTCAGTAAGTAATCCCACTAGTAGGGTTAGGCTATGCAAACACGTGCAACATGAAACTGAATATTCTAAACTTGTGGGATCTAATCTGAAGTGCTAAAGCTGAACATAGATTGCATCTGAGTGAATAATTTAACTCATTCTATCATAGGTGAGTTGTACTCATACCAACGAACTCGAAGGAACATATAGCTAGTAGACCCAATGGTGCACATAATCTAGTGGATCCGAAGGTGAACATAATTTGGTAGACTTGAAGGCATACATATACTGGTGGACACGATAGTATAAAAGAGAGAGATGATAAAACAATAAAGTGTTATACTATAGAATCAGATTTTACAAAATAGAGAAGTGATGAAAGTCATTTTTTCGATATCACAGGCATAACATAGAGATTATTGCTTATGTATCCTAATTGAAATAACTGACCTTCATTACCCAGGGTGCATAGATGAGGAAAACCGAGGAAAAATGATTGAAGAACAAATTTGATATATGATAAAAGATAAGTTTAAGAAGCTAAGTATAAATTAATATTTGATAAAAATAAAAAACAAAAGAGCTCCATTAACAATAAAACACATCATAACTATAACTAGAAACAATAAAACAAATTAGATCAGATAATGAAGAATAATAATAGTAACTGTGAAAAAAGTAAAAGAAAAAAGAAAAACAAAATCAAGATAGAATATACTCAGTAAAATGCTCCAATATATCACTCAGATAGACAGATAGAAAACAACGATGTGATTGAGGAAGGAGAACTCACCGGAGATGGAGAAGTAGATGACGATAGATGTCAAAGATGGTGGAGATTTTATAAAAGAAAGAGTAGGCGCGGCCGCCAGAGAGGACTTCGGCCACTTAATAGACAGAGACGCTGATGGAGCCTTCGGTGATTTGCTTGGAGACAATGACGGAGATGTCGCAGGTGATTGAGCGATCGACGAGTGGGTAATGGTGGAGAGGCGGTGATGAGGGAGCGAGGGATACCTAAGGTTTGAAGAGGGAGGGTGGGTTGTGCATTTCTTTTCCTTTTTTCTCCTTTCAATTTTTTAAAAATTGAGTGTATAAAATACATATAAAAATATATATTTAACTTTTAACTTTTAAAATTTCATCAATATATACACATTTTTTCCGAAGGCTTTAAACAACTTTTGATAAAAATATTATTTTCAAGGATAAAAATACCTTCGATAAAGATTAATACTATTTTATGAATATTATCTTTTTAAAATTTTTTAATAATTTTTTTAGTGGTATTTTTTCAAGTTTTTTAAAAACATTTGATAAAGGATAATATATTAATACTTTTTTTCAGAAGAGTTTAATAACTTTTGAAAAAAGTAATTTCTCAAAGGTTTTCTAAAAGAATTTTATAAAAATAATATATTTTTCAAAAGGTTTTTAAAAGTCTTTTAATAAATGTTTATTTGTTTCAAAAGTGTTTAATAATATTAGATGCAACTAGATATTTCGACCAAGAATATTTCTTTTTTCAAATGTTTTTAAAATCCTTTGATAAATGCATATTTTTTTCAAAGTTGTCTAATAACGTTTAATAAAAGTTGTTCCCACGAGGATTCCGGAGAAACGTGTTTCGTGGAGTTGAACTTGAGTTGGTGTTGATGTTGGAGTTGATTTGATGCGATGTGGTTCAATCTCTAATATTTGATCCTCTGATTCTCTCTCAGTTGGGTGAATATGCTTGACTTGGAGAAGGAAAGCACCGAACGTCCTTGAAGTAGAAGTCTTGGAAGAGTATTTGTATCTTCAAATGTCTTCTGCCTTATAGGAGTGCAGCTTAAGGAGTAAGTTTGAAGTAGAAGTCTTGGAAGAGTATTTATGTCTCCAAAGGTCTTCTACCTTATAGGAGTGCAACTTCAGGAGTCTTGGAAGCTTGAAGTAGAAGTCTTGGAAGAGTATTTGTATCTTCAAAGGTCTTCTACCTTATAAGAGTGCAGCTTTAGGAGTGTTGGAAGCTTGAAGTAGAAGTCTTGGAAGAGTATTTGTATCTTCAAAAGGTCTTCTACCTTATAGGAGTGCAGCTTCAGGAGTCTTGGAAGCTTGAAGTAGAAGTTTTGGAAGAGTATTTGTATCTTCAAAAGGTCTTCTATCTTATAAGAGTGCAGCTTCAGGAGTCTTGGAAGCTTGAAGTAGAAGTCTTGGAAGAGTATTTGTATCTTTAAAGGTCTTATGCCTTATAGAAGTGCAGCTTCAGGAGTCTTGGAAGCTTGAATTAGAAGTCTTGGAAGTGCAGCTTCAGGAGTCTTGGAAGCTTGAATTAGAAGTCTTGGAAGAGTATTTGTGTCTTCAAAGATCTTCTGCCTTATAGGAGTGCAGCTTCAAGAGTCTTGGGAGTCCTCTGCTTGTTAATGAATTCTCTCTGGGACTTCTGAGTGTAGAAAATACTGCCTTAACAAATGAAGAGAACTTCTCTATTTATAGAGTTTTCAGGTGGGCTTTGTGGGCTTGGTTGGTCTATGGGCCTGACCCTTGGGCCCAATTAGTTGGTTTTGGGCTTGATCTGGAATTTGGGTCCAATTCAACTTTTTTGTAGTTTGGACTTTAAGTAGGGCCCAAAAAGTAAAAATATCAAATTGGACCAATTTAATCTCATCTGATTCATCCACGTGATGCTCATCGAAGCTTGTCTTTCAATTCAATTCGGGAAATGTGTCAACTACTAATTGGACCCAAAGTCAATGATTTAGAAATTCGTTGTTAAATTTAGCAAAAACGACGTGGTGACTTGTGATTAGTCCAAAATTTCTCATTCAAAAAATGCCCTCTTTTCGAGATTATGCACCGTATATGGGTGGATGATTCTCGAAAAAAAAAATGTAATTGAGATCAGAAGTATGATTATTTTGAACTCTTTTATTTGATGCATCATCATGATCAAAAATAGAGAATTTAGCTCAAAATTTTGATTTGAAAATCTTGTTCATTTGACACACTTTCGCTAAGTAAACTTTAATTTGAAATAAAAGTAGAATTTTATGTTCCACTTTAAATGAGGAATTTAATTTAATTCGAATTCAGACTAGAATTTGGGGTAAAATTGAATCTTGATCAATTTTGGTTTGAGATAAAAATTTGGGATATGCTCAATTTTACTTGGAAATGAGTAATAGAAACTGAGGGTTGATTTAAAATTTGAGATAAAATTTGGAATATAGCCAAATTTTGACTCGGCATTTTATTCATAACTCAATATCAAGGTTAACCATTCGAATATTGATAAAATTTGGGATGTGGCCAAATTTTAATTTGGGACAGATTTGACATTTATCTCACCCGATTTGGCTGGCTTGAATTTAGAATAAAAATTTGGATTAGAAGCTTTAGACTGAGATTTGGAATAACAGTTGATTTTAATTCCAATTTGAATGGAATATGAATTTGAACTTAAATGGAAGAGATTATGGAGAGCCAACGTTTTGGAAGACGGCCTTACTAGCGAGATCAGGCCATTACCAGCGATACCAAGCCATTATTAGCGAGATCAGGCCATTACCAGTGGTACCAAATCATTACCAGCGAGATCAGGCCATTACCAACGATACCAAGCCGTTACTAGCGAGATCAGGCCATTACCAGCGATACCAAGTCGTTACTAGCAAGATCAGGCCATTACAGCGATACCAGGCCATTACTAGTGAGATCAGGCCATTACTAGCGATACCTAGTCGTTACTAGCGAGATCAGGCCATTACCAGTGATACCAAACCATTACCAACGAGATTAGGCCATTACCAACGATACCAAGCCATTACTAGCGATACGAGGCCATTACCAGCGTTACCAAGCCATCACTAGAGATACCCTACCAACTTCATGGTGATACCCTACCAACTTCACCAAGAACTTAATTTGAGAATCGAATTCGATTCGTTTAACAGCTGAAGAAGGAATGATACTCTGCTGCCGGAGACAAGAAGAAGAAGAGGATGAAGAAGAGTGTAGAAACGTAGAAGATCTACATCTTCAAGGTGCTGAAGCAAGTTCATCCAGACATCGTTATTTCCAGCAAGGCCATGGGTATCATGAACAGCTTCATCAACGATATCTTCGAGAATTGGCCAAACACGTTGTCTCTAAAGGCACCAAGGCGGTGACTAAGTTCACAAGTTCCTCTCCTTTCATAATCTTCTGTTTGCAGTGCTTGCAATTAGCACGTGAAGTTTGTTGGAGAGAGCGAGATTTTGAGCGAGAAAGTGGGAGAAAGCGAGAGTGGAGAGAGCGACACTAGAGAGAGCGAGATTGTGGGAGAGAGCGAGATCAGCAAGAGAATTTCGAGCGAGATTGTGCGAGAGAGCGACACCAGCAAAAGGATTTCAAGCGAGATTCTCCCTTTTTTTTATTATTATTTTTAGTAATAATTTTTATCTTCATTTTTCTTCTTCTTTTTTTTTTTATCTCAGGTAGCCGTCTACTTTGTGGCTAGCGATACCAGCCTTAGCGAGATTTCTTTTTCCATACTATTGGCTTATGCCAGATTCTCTCAAGTCTTAAGCTCAAAACTCCTCGTCGTTGAATCTGGGGATTCAAAACTCCACCGTGACCCCTAATTCAGGCAGCCTCCAATCGAGCATGATCTTTTTTGTTGACTCTTAACTAATTTCAGCAAGAATCAGAAGTTCCACAACAAAATAAACAGTATTCAGTTCGAGTAACCCCTGATTTTATCAGATTTCAATTGATTAGTAGAAAAAAAACCCATCGAACTTAGCTATATAAATACTGGCAGGACACATGCTGTTCTTCATCTTGTAGTGTGATCTTCTTCGTTTTTACGTCCATTGCAGTTTGAATTGTGATTCTCTTTCGATCTTACGTTCTTTACATCCTTTGTCAATCGGACTCGGATTGCAAATCAGCCTTGAATTGCAGTAGGAAGCTGAGGAGAAGGGAGAAAGAAGGAAAGATGGGGAATTAGGACTTCCCTCCCTTTTTTGTTTTCATATATATATATATATATTTTCTTGTTTCTTTTTTTTTTTCACACTTCTCTTTTTTTTTCCACATGTTTTTTTATTTCTTCACTCTTTTTTTTTTAAAGTTTCTTTTTTTTTTTTTTTCTTTTTTTTTTTTTTTGCTCTCTTTTTATTATTATTTTTTTTTTTACTAACTTACCCCCCTACTATTTTTTTGTAGAAGTTACAGTGCAACTAAAAGAGCACAACAAAACAATTTTTTTTAATCTCATCAACCCGTCTTTAGTGCACATAAGGACGACCTTGGCATGGTCTATCTATTGTATCCCTATTCGTACTTCCTGATCATCATGCGGAAACCTGTAAAGCTGCAACGCCGTTCGTGCATCCTGATCGTCATGGGAGGGACCCCGCAAAGGCTTACAACTCTTCCATTCAATCACCCTAGGGAGGATCTCGGAAAGGTCTACCTTGTAGCTCCGCTCGTGTATCCTAATCATCATGGAAAGGGGCCCTGCAAAGCATACAACTCTCCCATTCGATAACCCTAGGGAGGATCCTCGAAAGGTTTGCCTTGTTATGTTACTTCTTGACCAAAATTTGAAGATAAGGGAACTATGCCATTGAGTATTCGAAGATGAGGCGGATATGCCATCAAACCTTGAAGATGAGAAGAATGTGCCATCAAGATTTTGAACGGAGTCAGGTTGGCTAGAGTTGATCTCGCGTACAAGGCGGAGCCAGACGGACCGGAGTTGTCCTCGCATATGAGGTGGAACCGGATGGACTAGAGTCATCCTCATATATGAGATAGAGCTAGACAAATCAAACTTGATCTCACAAATAAGGTGGAACCACACCCACATTTTTGGAGAGTAAGTGAAGCTACACAAATTTTGGAGAAGAGGTGAAGTTGTACCAATATTTTGGAGAGGAAACGAAACCGCACCACGAGTTTGAAGATGAAGCGAAGTCGTACCGTCAAGTTGGACATGAAACGAAGCCACGCCACAATTTGGAGATGAAGCGAAGTCGCGTCATTAGTTTGGAGATGAAACGAAGCTACACCACGACTTTGAAGATGAAGTGAAGTTACGTCATTAGTTTAGAGATGAAGCGAAGCTGCGTCATGATTTTGTAGACCGAGTCATTGAAGATGGAGTCAAGCCATGTATACCGACCTTGAACTTGAAGATGGAGCGGAGTCATGAACACTGACCTTTAACTTAAAGATAGAAGTGGGGCCATGCATGCCAATCTTGAACTTAAAGATGGAAAGGCATCAACAAAGCCTTTGAACTTAAAGATGGAGAAGCATCGATGAAGCCTTTCAACTTAAATATGGAGAAGCATCAACGAGACCTTCGCACTTGAGTTTGACAAAGCATCGACAAATTCTTTGCATTTGAGTTCGACGAGATCTTCGCACTTGAGAAAACGAAACCGCACCACGACTTTGAAGATGGAGCGAAGTCGTGTCATCAGTTTGGAGATGAAACGAAGCCACACCACGACTTGGAGATGAAGCGAAGCCGCGTCATTAGTTTGGAGATGAAACGAAGCCACGCCACGACTTGTAGATGAAACGAAGCTGCTCATTAGTTTGGAGATGAAACAAAGCCATGCCATGACTTTGAAGATGAAATGAAGCTGCGTCATTAGTTTGGAGATGAAGCGAAGTCGTATCGTTAGTTTGAAGATGAAACGAAGCCGCGCCACGACTTTGAAGATGAAGTGAAGCTGCGTCATTAGTTTGGAGATGAAGCAAAGCTGCATCATGATTTTGTAGACTAAGTCATTGAAGATGGAGCCCAGCCATGTACACCGACCTTGAACTTGAAGATGGAGCGGAGTCATGCACACCGACCTTTAACTTGAAGATAGAGGAGCGTATAAGTTTACTTTTAAAGAGGAAGCGAAACGCATTCCACGTGTGTGCCTTTTATTTACTGTGTTGGCTCTTTACGAGGGATGAACATCTTCAACCCATTGTGTTGCCCCCAATAGGGATGAACATCTTCAATCTGAAGTGTCATTCTTTGACGGGGATGATCAACATCAATCTTGTAGTATTATACTTTGATGGTTGTGGTACCTCTTCTGATGGGCTAAACTTAAATTTTTTTTAAGTTTCCTTTGTACCTTTAAAGAAAGGGATCGAATCATGATGTAGTTCCAGTTTTTTTTTAACTGGACTGAACTTAAAGTTTCTTTCAAGCTGCCTACATACCCTTCTTAATGATAAGGATCAAGTCATAATGTAGTTCGAAGAGAACTTTTTTTTCTTTTTATACGCGACTGAACTTAAATTTCTTTAAATTGCCTACGTACCCTTTATAATGAAAGGGATCAAGTCGTAACGTAGTTCATACAGATTTTTTTTTTCTTTTTATGCACGACTGAATTTAACGCTCTTTAAGCTGCCTACGTACCCTGTATAATGACAAGGATCAAGTTGAAACGTAGTTCGTACAAAGGGTTTTTTTTTTCTTTTTTTTTATGCGTAAAACTTTTTGAGAAACTTGCCATTGATTGGGCCAATCCTTAGCCCGTCCTTATCGATTATCTTGTACGCGCCGTTCGTGTAGACCTCCTTGACGATGTAGGGTCCATTCCATTTAGGTGTGAACTTATTCCCTGTATGTCTCGTTGTGATAATGGGTCTCCTTACGACGAGCACTAGATCACCTACTTGAAAGGACCGAGGCTTTACATGTTTATCGAAAGCTTTAGACATTTGTGCCTGGTAACATTCCAGCGCTTCTGAGCTTCTAACCGTTTTTCATCCAATGCTTCCAACTCTTGGAGTCGCAGTTTGGCGTTGTCTTCCATAGTCAGCCCTTCTTGCACTGCCATTCTCAGCGATGGAATTTCTCTTTCCAAAGGAAGGACAGCTTCTACCCCATAAACGAGAGAGTATGGGGTGACTCCTGTAGGGGTACGGTGAGTGGTGCGATAAGCCCACAACGCTTCACCGATATTCTCCTGCCAATCTCTCTTCGACTTGGAGACAATTTTCTTCAGCAGGTTACACAATGTCTTATTAAATGCCTCAGCCAACCCATTTGTGGCGGTGTTATATATGGATGACTTGTACTGCTTGAATTTAAATTTTTCACACAACCTGTCCATCAAACTATTGGAGAATTGTCTTCCGTTATCTGTTACGATCCGATGGGGAATACCATACCGAAAATTGATACGAGTGCAGATAAATTTAAATCTTGGAAGTTTGAAGTAGAAGTCTTGGAAGAGTATTTGTGTCTTCAAAGGTCTCCTGCCTTATAGGAGTGCAGCTTCAGGAGTCTTGGAAGCTTGAAGTAGAAGTCTTGGAAGAGTATTTGTTTCTTCAAAGGTCTTCTGCCTTATAGGAGTGCAGCTTCAGGAGTCTTGGGAGTCCTATGCTTGTTAGTGAATTCTCTTTGTGTCTTCTGAGTGTAGAAAATGCTGCCTTTACAAATGAAGAGAACTTCTCTATTTATAGAGTTCTCAGGTGGGCTTGGTTGGTCTATGGGCCTGACCCTTGGACCCAATTAGTTGGTTTTGGGCCTGATCTGGAATTTGGGTCCAATTCAACTTTTTTGTAGTTTGGACTTTAAGCCCAAATAGTAATATCAAATTGGACTAATTTAATCTCATCTGATTCATCCGCATGACGTCATCGAAACTTGTCTTCAATTCAATTTGGGACACGTGTCAACTACTAATTGCACCCAAAGTCAATGATTTAGAAATTCGTCGTTAATTTAGCAAACGACGTCGTGACTTGTGATTGGTCCAAAATTTCTCATTCAACAAAAGTATATATTTTTCAAAGGTTTTTTTTAAAATCCTTTCATAAAGGATGATACGTTTTTCATAGGATTTTAATATCCTTTGTTAAATGTATATCTTTTTCAAAGGTTTTCCTAACACCTTCAATAAATATATTTTTCTTCGAAGGTTTCTTTTAATCTTCAATAAAAGAATATATATTTCGCCAAAGTTTTTTTAAATACCTTCGATAAATATACATCTTTTTCGAATGTTTTCTATAACTCGAAATAGGTTAATTTCCTTGTAGCGATATACTCTCATGAAATCTTGACAGATTTAGTAAACGATAAATTCTTCAATGTTTAGTATATACCAAAAATACTTTAAAATAACAACTCACACCTCAAACATACGATTTATATTGAAAACATTGAAAATATCTACTTACACTTTAAATGTTTAACACATAAGAAATCTCATAGTAGATCTTCAAGTAATAATTTCTCATACAATCTCTGTATTATCAACTTAGATATAGTTTTCTAAAACCATGTGTAATTGTGGATTTCTTGAAGTATCATAATATATTCTAAGGCAAACTTCGGAGGGAACCAGCTACGTACTAGACGGTTCGAATTGCCTTTCGCCCCTATATTTAATTTAGGCGAACTATTTGTACAGATAAATAATAATAACAAAACCGTTAAAGGTAACCACTCACATGGATCATATTTCGAATTATTTGTTATCCTAACTTGGGTCCAATCTGCACTTTCCAATTTAACTATACAATAATCAATCTATAACTATAATAATAATCCATAATATTCAATTAACTTAACTTCTCATTCTTGAGTTTTACTCTTTTGTGAACATCCAATTTTGTATTCTTTTTGCATCTGATTATTACCATCCACTTATCAAACACCCAAAAAAATGAAAAATACTACCATGCCCTCGTGATTATTACCTAAAACAAACCATGCCCACGTGGTCTCTTACCCCACACAACATCTCCTCAACTTCTTAGGCTTTTCACCATCTCTTCATTTAAGATATTTTGTAAATAGGTGTTGTTGGGTTGGGTTTGGTTGAAAGGATTTTTAGACCCAGTCTAATTATTTTCAACCCAGATAATTCTTATTAAAAAATGAACCCAATCCAACTATGAAATATTTCGGTTAGGTTGGTTCGAGTTAATCGGATCATTTATTTAAAATTTTGTTCTAAAAAGAATCAAAACATAAATATGTAAAAATCTAATTTAATTATTTTCATATATTGAATTAAGATGAACTACTCAACTTCAATTTATATAGTGAAAATATTCTTTCTAAAGTGTAAATAAACTATTTTAAGAGTTGTTGAAGAATAAATTATTAAAAAAATATTTGAATTAAATAAAATTAAAATCAATATATGTATAAATAACTGTGTTATGAGTAACAAAAAAAATATTTTAAAATTAATAATAAATTCGGGTTGGTTTGAGTTATTTCAGGTGAACTCAACCTAAATTAAATGAGTTGATAACCCAATTCAAACCGCACAGATTGGGTTGGGTTAATCGATTTTTCGGAGTATAGAGTGTTTTGAACATCCCTAATTTTGTATATTAAATATGAAAAATATATATTCATTTGATGAGATAAGAATTCTAATTATATGCAATTTGATTTAGTTTGGATTTGACTTTTATTTAAAAAAAATAAAAATAAAAAAACTAATGGGTGATGGATGGATCTAAATTAATTTGGTAAGTTTCAGATTTGCATTATTATCTCGTGAAAAATCCACGTCACCCACGTGCTCTCTCTCACTCTCGACAAGTTAAAATATTCTATCTTGGTTTAAATGATTGATCCAACCTCGATATTTACATCTCTAAAAAAATATCTGTATTATTATTATAAAATATTTGGAGCTCTATTGCAAGAAGAATTCTCATTCCTCAGCAAGATTTGTTGTAGCAAATTACATGGAAGAAGCAAGTGAAAGCAAGAAGATTTTAATAAGTGGCGTAAGCCAAGGCTTAGGAAGAGCCTTGGCATTGGAATTGGCTAGGCGTGGCCACACTATCATAGGCTGTTCTCGCAATCAAACCAAGTTGGATTTACTTCAACCAATTCTCTCCACCATCTCTCCACATAACCACTTACTCCTTAATGTTGATGTGGTATGTAACTATTCAACCCTTCCTTTCGTTTTGCACATTCTCGTTTGATAACGATTTCGTTTTTTTGTTTTTAAATTAAGTTTCTATCTTTTGTCGTTCGGTAACTTGTTTGTAGCTTTAAAATTTGAGTAAGTTTAAATGTTTCAGTTTCAATATCATCGAATGAGTTTTGAGAAAATGAAACAAGCATATATTTCAAAAGAAATGGGCTGGAAAAATACATTTTTTATCCGTAGATTTGGGATCTAATTTCTTTATAGTCCATAAGTTTCAAAATGTTACATTTTTAGTTCTTAAGTTTTGAATTTTTTTATTTCAACTTCGTCTATAAATTTCAAAATGTTACCCTTTTTTTTATCATTTAATTTTGAATTTTATTTCAATTTTGTTATTAGATTTCATGATTATCGACAATTTTAACTCCAAATTTTTTTGCTAAATGCACATTTCCAATTTTGGTGCAATTGTCTATTAAATGTAAAGTGCAATTTTTAAATTAATTTTAATAGGTGATTGAAAAGAAAAGTGCAACCGACATTAAAGGGGTTTAATGTCGGTTTTAAACCGACATAAAAGACAACCGACATTAAAGGACTTTAATAACGAAATTCTTCTAGTGCTTAACGAATTATAATTCTTTTAGTTCTTTCATATATTAATAGAAATTAACACTAGAGATAGAAAATGAGAATTTAGTGAAAAATCAATGCTAAAAATCTTGAAATTTAGGAACAAAAAATTGAAAAACAATTCAAACGTCTAAGGTGAAATTGTAAAATTTAAAACCTTAAAAACTAAATTAAAATCAAACACAAAACTTAAGGACATAAAATATAAAGTGTTGAAATTGAAGGATTAATTAAGGGTTGTTTTTAAATATAGAAAAATGAACCAATTTATAAAATATAACACAATTTTAGAACTATCAATGATAGATGTCGATAGACACTGATAGACTTCTATCAGTGTCTATCAATGTCACCGATAGTCTATCAGTGTCTATCAACGTCTATCATTGACAGTTTTAAAATTTTACTATATATTGTAAATATTTTCAACAATTTTACCATTTAAAATAATTTCTTATTAATGTGGTTGACAATTTTTATTTTTTAGAGGTCGGATGATAAAGTTAAAGAGATGCTACATACAATCGTGGAGAAAATTGGAGTTCCCGATATTATTGGTATATTCTTGATATAATTCTTCTTTTAAGTTTTTTTTTTCCTTTTTATATTTCACTTTAATTGAAAGTAATAAAAATAATTAATTTTTTTTCTTATTTTTTTTGGATAATATAGTAAACAATGCTGCAATGATCAATGTGAATGCAAAGATTTGGGAGATTAGTAGAGAAGAGTTTGATGATGTGATTGACACAAATATAAAAGGAACAGCTAATGTATTGCGTCATTTCATTCCTCTTTTGCTTCCAAAAAACAAAGGCATTATTGTCAACATAAGTTCTATATTTGGAAGGATAGGAGCTGGCCTGGTATGTATTATTTCAATAATTTTTTACTTTTACTTCTTACTAAGTAATGTTTCATAAAATATTTTTTAATTTCCATCGAAATCTCAAAATTTTGGTACCAAGAATTTTGTTTTTCTCCTCATTCGGACAAAATTTCAAGATTTTTCGAAATTCGATAAATTCTCAAGAAATTTTGAGATTTTCAAAATGTTTTTGAGAATAATTTGAGAATTTTTTTTATGTTTTTAAGAATTAATTATGTTAGCGTAATTCAAGTTATTATTTTTTTTTCAATTTTATGGACTTAATTATATATAAGTATAAATAATTTCACATGCTAATTTCATTTTTGAAATATGCAACATTTTCTAATGTTTCAAGTTTTCTCAATTTTCCCTTTTCTTAAAAAATAAAAAACTTTAATTTCAAAGAAATTGAATTAAAAAAAATATTTGCAAAAAAGACGTATATTTATTTTTAAACTCATTCAATTTTTTCCAGTAAATTTTCACATCATTTGATCAATTACTTTTGTTTCTTTTACCACCTAAAACCTTCATTTTCTCATCACGTCACCTCAAAATATTGCTAAACTTTATATAATTTGGTAATTGTTTTTTTATTTCTTTTTAAATTTATACTCTTACATCAATATTTACACTCGAACACCATCTTGCTTTATGGAAATGATTATTAAAAATGGTCAATTATAATCGAGTTAAACCACAGTAAAAAATTTATTAACTAATTATAACAATTCCATCAATTTTTATAAAGTTTCTCAAAACGTCCATCAACATTTCGATAGTACTATGAATTTGGAAATTCGATATTTTTATCGACATCCATATTTTAAAGGTTGTTTATGAGGAACAAAAGTGGTTTTTGTATTATTACTGGTTATTTCTTTATATGTAGGTTTCACCCTATTGTAGTTCAAAGTGGGGAATTGAAGGTTTAAGCAAATCAATAGCAAATGAATTGCCAAATGGAATGACAATTGTTGCATTGGATCCTGGGATTATACATACAGAAATGCTTTTGTCCAGGTTGGGCAATATTGCTTCTCAATACCAATCTCCCGAACAATGGTATGACCATAACACAATGCATTTGTTAAATTATAAATTTGATTTTTATAGTTGACAATTAAAATTGAGTTCTCAATGTTTTTTCAATAAGAATTTAGGTTACTTTTATCTCAAGAGAAACATAATAAATTGATAGTAATCGGAAAAATTCATCGTATTTGATTAAATTTAGCGTTGTTTACTTGTGTTTTATACTCATACTGACATATGGGATTCACTTCCAGAAAACACAAACTTATTGATAAGCAGAGGATGCTCAATCTAATTACGTCTAGAAATTACTCCTTATGGTTTGTTATTATTACCGCTACAACATGAGAATTATGAATTTGTCACATTTATAGTTATATTTACAGTAGTCACTTTTACTGTTACCAAACAGTAATAGTAAAGCTAACAGTAAATGTGAAAAATTCATATTTTTAATTAAATGTGTTTAAAAAAAAAACAATCTAATTACATTAGCAAATGTGGCTCATTATGATTGATCTATCCATGGATATCCATATTCATTACACTAGTTTTCACTACGGATTGGTTAACTACAGTCTTAGTCCTTATGTATTTGTCAAACCTTTGAAAATAGATCCTACGATAATAATTATTTTTGAAATTTTATGAAACTATATGGACTAAATACCGACTTTTAAAACCGTAGAGACTAAACACCAACGTTTTACAAATTATAGGGACATAATTAACAATTTAACCTAAAAATGTTTTTGGTATGCTTTATAAATTAGGTATGATATAATTAGAAGTGTAACTTAAGGACTCATTCATTTGTAATAATACAAAAACCACTTCTGTTCCTAAACCCTAAACGCTAAACGCTAAACATAAAATAGGGACTCATTCATTTATAATTAATTGGTTAAATGTTATTAATCAGGGCTTTGAAGGCAGCTACGATGATTCTGAATCTTACAAATGTGGAAAACGGTGCATCTCTCACTGTGGAGGACCCAGGAACTCTTCCAATGTAGTCATTTCAAATAACCCTTTATGGAGAAAGCCATGCAATCAACGTCACTAGTTTGCTTCAACTAATATGGGAGCAAAACCATTGTATCTTTTTTCTTTTTCTTTTTCTTGCGGGAAAATATCAATTTACAACAGTAAGCTTTGAGGGTTATATAAATTTAAATCATTAATTAATAATTGTATCAATTTCAATCGCCAACATTCGTAAATGTCTCAATTTACACCTTCTGCGTTCTATTTTAATAAACATCGTGTGAGAATTATAATTTTATCAATGAAACCTCCTAAACTTTCATTAGGGAATCAATTTCATGTTTATGTACTTAATTGTATTGTTTGGGTACTTGCATTGTTGCACTCTGTTCGCTATATTTTTTCCTACAGGCAAGATGTTGACCATTTTATGTTCTACATCTTGTACTTGGTTTTGTCAAGCATGATGTTCCATATTTTGCCGATTATGTTAGGAAATATTTTCCCTTTTTATTAAATATGTGATAACATGTAGAAATACAAGTAATTGTTACTTCTTATTTAGAATAATTAGGGAAATTCAGTGGAAAGTGTATTAACTTAAGAAGAAAACCATGCAAAAAGATCATCCATGCGTTTAACACTTGCAAAACTACTTATCCTAAAATGTTACAATTCTAACCTCTATAAACCTAGGATTTGGAATACAATAGAATCAAAACTTGTCAAAGAAAAATGATACTAAAATAGGTGAACACATAAGAAGACTTGACCAATATGACCTTACACTGAAAGCAGGACCGTGCATTAAAAAGTATGCAACAAGAACATGACAAATGCATGGTCGGTGATATGTCTAGTTAAAGTGTAAGTTGGGAGCTGATTTGAAAGAGATGCGACAAAGCCAATAAATTGATGATGCGAGGAAGCAGCGGAGCAATGTATGGAAATAAATGTAAAGTGTGTTAGACAATCATTAGAGATAATTCTGAAGAAATATCAGTGAAATTATAAATAGCTCAAGTCTTGCAACTTTGAACTTCTTGGAGAAAGCTTCTTCTTCTTTCCAATTCTTGTGTTGAGTCATCCTAATTCGTACATGTTATGACATGAGGAGTAGGGCATCCTCTACAAATGGGTTTGTACAAGATCAGACTATAAAATCAATCATTCCTACTTTATAACGTTGTTTACTATTTAAGTCTGACTATTTCAAAGCGATGACCTAGGTAACTTGACCTTAATCCTGAGCTAACTATGAACTCTTGTTTATTCGGGATTATCCTTAGATTTGCATAGGTGAGGGTTGGCTCAATAGCGCCGGCTCAATAAACCTCCATTTGAGGAGTAAGTCCAGGTAGATAGTTGGGGACATAGGGTGCAAGATGGAATTCACTCGTACCTGTTTTCTGGGATAGTAGAAAGGTTGTTCCCTTAAGTGCTGACTTCGGGTCTTGAACAAGGGGCCCTACCCTCTCATTGGCTCGAGAGGACTCGATTTGTTGATCGAATCAAAAATCTGATTATATATGATATGATTAAACTGGTCGATTATATATGATATAGTTGACATGATGTATGAGATACATTAATTGGAGGAAAAGGATATAAATATGATTTATATCTAGTAGAGGAGAAAAGGACTATGGTTTAAATGTTGCATATGATGTGATATTAAAACTATGTGTTATAAATATGATAAGTTTGTTGTTATATTTATTTATAATTAAAAATATATGAGATAATTGTTGGTGATTTTCTCCATAACCGTATTGTGGGAGGTTGCATTTAGTTTTTATTTTGCAAGAAGATCAGATTATCGCTTCACAAAGTTGTACACTGCCAATCGTATAGTTAACGTGAGCCTACACGATAGCTTAAGTTTTCCTAAATGATCGTGTACACGTGCAGTCGACCTAAACGATCGTGTAGCTTTTACTAACCGATCGCGTGCGAGAGCGATATTACCTAAACGATCATCTAAACAATTAGGATCGATTACCTAAACAATCATGCAACTCTTTCTAAACAATCAAACACCCGTCTATACGATAGACACAAAATCTCTCCCACTTGCTTGGTCGTAGAATACGATCGTGTTTCCTCCTACCCTTTACCAAATCCAATAGAGCCCACACCTCCTGGATTCTCACTCTAAGAATACCAAGGTCACTATGCGGTGGTGTCCTCCTTGCTGCTTGTTCGTGTAGAAGACAGTTCGGTGGTAAGCGACAACCAGATTTGGTAGACAATTGACTTGGCGATCACAACGATAATGAGAGGTGTTATTCCTAGTGAGATCAAGAGAAAGACAGAAGAAAGGTTCTTCAAAGGTGAGTCTTTCGGTTCTTTGTATTTAAGTTTTAAAATCATGTCGTAATTTATTTTGTGATGCATAACTTGTATGTATGTTTGTGAATGCGGTATTTCTGCCACAATGAATTTGGAACGATCTTGCTTCTGCTCATAGGTACTTTTGTATAAAAGTTCCTTCAATTGGTATCAGAGTCAGGTTATGTAATTTAAGTCATACAACTACTATATCATAACACTTATAATATAGATATTATGCATGACCAATGCATAACCTAAGGTAGGTTCTATCTAGGCTGGGGTATTTAAGCTAAAAGAAACGGAACACCCCTACCTGGAATGTACTTGGAAAGGTGAATTAGATTGATTTGATGCATGCATGCAAATTTGAGGACAATCCGTTAAAAAGTTTAATGAGACGACTTGAACTTGTTTAATTTCAAAGACAAGTGTTGTTTTTTTAAGCAAATTAACCTGACTAAGATAAAATCAGTAGTCGGATAGTCTAAGTTAATGAACCCATAGGTAGAACATTAAGTTCGAGGTACTTGGGGTATATGATACTTCATTTAAACCTCTTCGTGTTTCTCCCTTTATGTTCACACCGTGAGATCTATCCTCGGCCTTATGGCACCCTTGAAGTGTCCTCCAAAAGGATGGCATTTGGGTAGGTCAATATCAAGGTCAATGGAGAGAATGTTCATAGTAAGTGGCAGCGAACGTGCGACAGCATATCTCTCGGTCTCTCTCGTTAGGTTGGATAACATTTCTGTGCATCGCCTCGAGGCACCCTAGGAGTGTCCCCCTATAGGATGGCAATTTTGTACGATTCTTTATCTAATCTCCTATATAGGATAGAGTTGCTTTAGTCTCTTGTCCTAATCTACTTTTTCCCTTACGGTGGGCGCATTAGGGCAAGACTCTAGGGTCGAAAATGAGGGGCTACACTTACACTAAGTTGTTAAGGGTAACAGTTCTGGACCGAAAAAATGGTGACTGTTAGGATCAGTTACAAGAGTTGTTTCTGCCTAAGGATTGAGAGCGTCTCATCCCAGTGAAGAGGCATTGTTGAATGAAATTTTAATTGCAGCGGACGGAACGTAATGCGTAATGTAATGGAATGTAATGCCGCCGCAAAGATGGAGAAATGGGATTGATGATGGTGAAGTGGATGATGAGTACGCGGTGATGAATCACGCTTCTCGATAATAAATGCGATACTATGTTCTAAATTAATGCATGTGATGCTACTGATATGCGTTCGTAGTATGCGTTCATGTAGTATGCGCGTGTCACAAGTTTTCTTGCACTGGAACCAAGCATAATTCCAACACGAGATTCTCAGAGTGATCTGAGGTCGAACACGGGGATTGCATTGATTAATGCGATACTAATGTGATATATGCGACCGAAAGCAAAATAATAATGAATTGTATTGGAAAAGTAAAATGTGGTAACAAGTAAAATGCGATGATAAAATAAAATGTGGTGATAAATAAGCAAATAAACAATAAAATAAATAAACAAATAAATGGCTGACTGTGAAGATGTGCAAGTATCTGATGGAATGTGGTGGTAGGTCTTGTGAAATGTGTCAGAAAGAGAATGGGTTGGGGGGAAGGACATCGCAAGTTCGTCAATCCTGTTGAGGATGCAACTAAGGTTCTGCTTTCCCTTGGCTTACACCTCTCGGTGATCGGCTGCGTTCCCATATGTCTATGGTGAATCAGGGATGAACGTTGCAAATGTAAGGTTGTTTCCATCTTTGGAAATACATCTTGCTTTATTTAAAGCATTCTTCCAACCTTCTTTCGAGAGGTGGATTAACATCTTCACTTCTGCTCTCACAGGTGAAGATGTCGCTAAGCATGCGTTAACTAAACTTAGCTAATTTCTTCAACATGGACTAACTTACTCGTTTAATCCTTCCCCCTTACCCTAGAGGATTAGTTACACATAGTGAAAGAAATGGACGATGAATGTATGGTGAAGAACAGAGAGATGACGATGAATATAATAATGATATTAAAAGATAACGATAAAGCGTTTGTTACAGATGGATGGATGAAAGATTAGAAATGAACACAGTTGATGAAAAGAAAGTGAGAACAAATAAGGAAAGCATGTCAATGTCTTGACACAGATCCCGATCGGAGACGATTTTCTTGTCGGCATGTAGGAGGAGTGTGGTGGAAAACTTCCTTCTCAGGCTTGTTTCCCAGGTAGAATTGATCTTTGCACAGAGCTTCCCTTCGAGCTTGTGGATGAATTTGTAGCTCCCAAGACTTCCCTTTCGGTCTTATCTCGTCTTTCTCCCAAATTTTTTCTAAGTGTCTCTTTAGACCAGCCTCCTCTTTTTGGAATTAATATAGCTATTTATAGACCTTGGCACCTCCTTCATCAGTGGTCCCGCTCTGAAAAGCTGCTTTTTCTACCATGGCTAAGTGGAAATGTCCGCTCTGCTCCACATTCAATTTGTCAGATCGTACAACAAAAAAGTTATACAATTTTAGAAATCCCCGTGAATGCGTCACTCTTTTCATCTACTACGATCAATCGCTGCATTCGGTGCAAATGCATTAGTCTTTTTATCGATCGTCACATGCGGTGCAAATGCGTTGCTCGATTGCGTCCATGATCGACCGTCGCATTTGGTGCGAATGCATTGCTCTTTTTGTCCTCGACTGATCGTCGAATGCAGTGACCTGTTTCCTGCAAAACAAAGACTTGAACATTCCTTTTTTCCATCGCAATGGGGTTAGCAAGTGTGTTTCCGACACTTTACAACTTTTGCATTTTTAAGTGATAACGAGCAGAAATGCACGTTATTACAGTGCTAAGTTATTAAACAATGAAGGTTTGTGTTGATAAAATATGTTAGATTGCATCCAAAAAGCATTGAGTTCATCACATTGCGGTCGCATGTGTTCATCGCATAGAAACGACTAATTTTTGTATTTTTATGCAGAATATGCATTGACGCAAGGTGAAAAGCGCGATCGCAAGAAATCAACGATCGAGCGCAGCATTACCGCAAGGCTTTGGGGTGATTTGTGTTCGCAAACATCTGCTCAAGAAGGATTGCCACATATAGTCAGCGCAACTTGATGGGCGCATCTGGGTGAAAGGCATAATTAATCATGATGGGACAGAAAGATGATGACGGTCAAATCCGGAAGTTGACAAGCCACTAACGATATCAAGTACATTAAGCTTTTTGGTGACAAATATTTGACGCATTAGTCACTGAATTAAAGCCATCCCATCTGTGCAATCATAAGAGAGAAGCCGCCCTTCACCCCGAAGCTCTAAATACCGAAGGCATCCTTCGGAAAAGGGGTTCATGAGTTCAAAGTTCAGCCATTTCAGAAGTTCAGATACTTAGATAATTTTCTCCATAGTTAGAATAGCCATGTCCATAGTTTCCTTTTTATTTTAAGGTGGAGCAAGAGAACAGTCGAGACGCCGGAAGATCGCTCAAGGTAACTTGAGAGAGACCCCGGAGGCATAGAAAGCAGGGAGTAGGCCAACTCTCGCGAGAGCAAGACTATCTTTTGAACAAGAGTAGAAAAGACAGTGTAAAAGCCTAGGAAGCAAGAGATTGCTACCAGGCTCTTTATTCTCTTCTTGCATTGTTATTTTGTATTTTAACTTTATATTTATACAATGAAAGTTCTTTATCTACATCTATTCACTCTTTTAGCACGCATGAGTAGCTAAACTAATCGAATGGGTTGAGAAGAACTAAGCTAACATGACCTAGGATTTTCATCGCATGCGATCATCTTATTTTATGTTGTGCCCAACACCCCTTTAGAGCTACTCGAGAGAGAGTCTAAAGAAAAAACCTAAGACTTGAGAAGCTAGGTTAGAATCTAGACTCGAGAGAGCAAGATTAGATCTGCATAAACAAGAGATAGGGACTTAGAGATAAGCTATGTTTTCCAACCTACATCGCATACACCATAGAGATAGGTATGATATTATATGGTCGCTTTATTTGTGTGTGTGTCATTTTGTCATCGCATAAATAAGAATAGAGGCTTATGTGTAGGTCCTATAGACTCATCGCATATATCGCATGCGTTCTAGCATTAGAAGCCGTAGCATTCGCATCGAGAGATGGTTTACAATTGTATGTGTGTTGCATGATCGCATAGCATGAACGCATCCTAGGAAGTGTTAGCCGAAACCCGTCTCAACCCGTTCACCGCACACTCAACGCATCTTCCGTTTTATCAACTCTTTTCGAAACTCCGCCACATTTGTTTAATTTTATTACCGCAAATAACATTCCCAACAACTACTTGATTTATTTGGTTACCGCAAAGTCTTCTGAGAAATTATCACCGCATATTGTTTTCCTAAGTCCTTGAGTTCGACCCTGGACTTACCAGGAAACTCAGTGGGGTTTACACTTGGATTCCACTGAAAAAACTTGAGTGCTCAATGCATTTTCCTCATCGCATTTCATCCATAATTCCACCTGATAAAATAACGCATCGCTAAGCCAATTTCTATGCGTTCGATGCAACTTTTTCCTTCTTTTTGCCACATATTCTAAATAAGATGGTATAAATAACTTGTATTTCTACAAGTTATCACACCCCCAAATTTAGATATATGCTTGTACTCAAGAATATCCTATATTAAGGCAATTCAGCTCAAATCCTATCCTAACTTTGCGTCGATCGGCTACTCCGAAGGCTCCACCTCTACATGATTTCTCAAAAGTACTGATTCCTTCTATCCTTTGAACATTTCTTCAGCATGCTCTACTTTATTCTTACCTAAGACAAACCTCTGCTCAAAGTTCTCTTCTTGTTTTGAAAAGAATGTTTTTCCTATTCTTGTAAAAGAGACGAAGTGTGCCTTTAATGCGGTGGACTGGTTTGCATCTTCCTATAGAGAGCGTTGATCATGGTTACACCCTTCGTTTTGGCTTGCTCCCATGGGTGTCATGCGAGCATCCAACTTCGGTTGTGTAACAAGCTCAACTTCAACTCTTGATCCTTAGCTAAGTTTTCACTTTAGCTTGTTAGTGGAGTTATCTCTTTTATATTATTTTCTTAAAATTTATTTTTGTATTGCGTCGATCCTGGTAACCTACCTTCATTTTGACTTGCTCCCACGATTGTCATGCTAACATCCAACTACGAGTAGGTTCCTTTCACGACTTAACTCTTATCAGGTTGGGATTTTCCCTTACGCTGACAGCGGAGTTTTTTTTTATTGTTTTTTGTTATTTATTTTTTTAAGAACAAATTTGCCTGATATGAACGCATCTGCTTGATCGCATCTGCTCAGACTTTTCCCACCCCCAAATTTAGAGAGTCGCAAGGTTCTCATTGCGTTGTTTTGGACAGAAAAGACAAAACACTTAGTCAAAATTTTGAAAAGACGGTTTGAGCAGAGTCTTGTAATAAAGAAGGTAAAGTAGAGTTATTGCCATGAATTGTCTAAGTGTTAGGCAGAAAATGCAATGTATAAAGAAATTGCGCTAAGGTTACGCATGATACTCGTCATGGTAGCGCAAATAAACAATGCAAAAGAAAAGAAAGGAAATATCGCAATAATTGACAAAGAATGATATAAATAAAGAGTCAAAGACATAAGGAAAGAATAATCACTCAATTATATAAAAATTGTCTAAGTACACAAAGAATTACAATGATCGCAAACACAAAATTTTAAGCATGTACAGAAGAATACAAAGGTATAGCTATCTATAAAAAATTTGGAATGACCGTAAAAAGACTTCAAAAATGTGAAGGAGAAGGTGGTACACCACCAAGTTTAACTTTGCGGCGAGGACTCTTGGTGAAGAGGGCATTGCGGAGGAGTTATAATAGGCATAAATGCACATTATCATAGTACTAAGTTCTTAAACAATGTTGGATTGCGTTGATAGAATATGTTAAATTGCATCCATTAAGCATAAATTCTACAATATTGTGGTCGCATGCGTCCAACGCATTAGGGTAGTTATCTCTATATTTTTGTGCAGAATAATGCGTTAACGCAATGCAAAGAATGCGATCATAGGAATACATCGGTCGAGTGCAACTTCACCGCAAGACTTTACGTTGATCGTGCTCGCAAACATCCACCCAAGAAGAATCACCGCAACATGGTGGGCGCATCCAGACGAAAAGAAAATTAAGATTGATGGGACAGAAAGTTGACAGCAGTCGGATCCAAATTAAGTTGATAGCCGATAACGGTCACAAAGTACATCCAGCTTTATCGGTGACAACTATCCAGTGCATCAGTCAGGAATTAAAGCTATCCCATCTGTAAAACCAGGGGAGAGAAGCTGCCTTTCACCTTTGATGCCCTATAAATACCAAGTGCATTCTTCAGAGAAGGGGTTAAGCAGTCAATTACTTCATCATTTTACAAGTTCACACCTCTGTTCATAGTTTTCTTTTTCATTTCACAGTGGAGGTAGAGAAGAGTGGTGACGTCGGAGATCATCCAAGGCGGCTCGAGAGAGAACCTTGGGGCGTAAGAGCAGAAAGCGGGTTGACTCTCTCAGAAGTGAGAATATCTTTAGAGCACAAGTAGAACAGTGTAACACCTGGTGGCAAGAAATTGCTCCATGCTCTTTACCATACTTGCATTGTTATTTTGTACTTCATCTTTTATCTATTTAATGGAAGTTCTATTTCTATATCTGCTCACTCTCTTAATACGCGTGAGTAGCTAAACTAGTTGAATGGATTGAGAAGAACTAAGCTAACATGATCTAGGAAGTTCATTGCTTGCGATTGTCTTGTTTTATGGTGTGCGAAACATCCCTTTAGAGTTGCTCGAGAGAGAATCTAAAGAAAGAACCTAATGTCTCGAGAGAGCTAGGTTAGAATCTGACTTGAAAAAGAAAGATTGGGCCTACATAAATAAGAAATAGGGACTTAGAGATAAGCTCTGTTTGTCAACTTGCATCGCATGCATCCTAAGAATAGGAATGATATTATAAGGTCGCATATTTGTGTGAATGTCATGTTGTCATTACATAAATAGAAATAGAGGTTTATGTGTAAACCCTGTAGACTTATCGCATATTTATCGCATGTGTTCTAGCCTTAAAAGCCGTGGCATTCATGTCGAGAGGTTGTTTTGCTATTGTATGCATGTTGTATGATCACAAGGCATGAACACAACCTAGGGAGTGTTAACCGAAACCCTTCTCAACCCGTTCACCATATATTCATCATATTTCCCGTTGCCAACTCCTTTCGAACTCTACTGCATTTAACATTATTTTCATTAACGCAACAACAAACCAACCACCTTATTTATTTTACCGGTTACCGCAAAGTTTTCATAAGAAAATTATTAATGCAAACTATTTTCACAAGTCCCTGTGTTAGACCCTGGACTTACCAAGAAAATCAGAGGAATTACACTTGGGTTCCGCTGGGGAATCTTGAGTGCACAACATAATTCCATCAACACATCTCATCCATTCTCCACACTTAATAAAACAACGCATCATGTTTTTGGCGCCATTGCCAGGGAGTTCGACAAAATAGTTGTTAACGGTAATTCTTGTGAATTCTTTACAGAACTCTCAATCTCTGGCGAACTATGACCCAGAGATTGAGAGAATATTTCGAAGGAGACTAAGGAACTGCTAACAGCAATCACAATCCGATAAAGAAGAGATGGCGGAGCAGCTTAGGAATGAAGCACCAAACAACAACAATGTCATTGCAAATCCAATTCTGTTGGCCAACGATCGCAATAGGCCCATTAGGGACTATGCATCGCCAAACCTCTATGATTTCTCTCCGGGAATCATGAGGGCTACCTTAGACAAAAGTAGATTTGAAATGAAACTGGTGATGCTGCAGATGATCCAGGCTGCAAGTCAATTCAGAGGAAGGCGTGGCAAGGATCTGCATGCCCACCTCCGAAGTTTTATTGAAATCTGCAATACTTTTGTGTTCCTGAATATCTCTGTGGAAATCGCCTGCCTATGCCAAGTTTCTAAAGGACATGGTAACCAAGAAAAAGAGGCGCTGGAAAATTTGCCATGGTGGAACTAACGCAAATTTCCAAAATCTATTATCCCACCGAATGATGAGCGATTCCTGGGATCTTCACTATTTCTTTGCTTCATAGGAGGGCCTCTAATTTGGGCAAACCCTTGTGTGATTGGGCCCAGCATAATTTGATGTCGTTATCAATCTTTCAACAACTAAATGTGGGGCAACTTGTGCCCACATCCTTACTTCTCCTTATCTGGCCGACAGATCTCTGGTTTATCTAGAGGGTAAGGTAGAAGGATGTGCTGATACAATTGATAAATTTATTTTACCAGTTGAACTTCATCATCTTGGATTATGAGGCCGATAAAGATGTGCTCATCATTTTGGGCGACCTTTCCTATCAATAAGTCGTGCTCAAATTGATGTGCACAAGGGCGAGATCACTTTAAGCATAAACGACAGAAAGCTCAAATTATATAATTCGTGCCACGAAATTTCCTGATGAGGAAGGACCTGCAAGATTCGGAAGATGACTTGAATTTATTTGAAGAAAAAAGTCTGATAAAGAAATGAAGAAGAGGATACGTCGCATCCGTAGCTACCTGTAATGTGATTGTAGGAAAAACAACAAAGAAGAAGGCATCGATTGCAACGCAAGAAGAAGAGCCAAATGGAAGAAAGAAAAATAATGCAACATTCTTCTTCGTGGAGCCACCAACCCTTGAACTAAAAACCCTACCAATGCATTTGAAGTACGCATGTCTGGGGCAGAATGGAGAAGCTGCTAGTGATATTCCCCGCACCTTAACGTAAGATCAAGAGAAGGCATTGATTGAATAATTCTCAAAGCATGTCGAGCAATCAGGCTTGGACACTCGCTGATAATCAGAGGAATTAGCCCCGCTTGTACTACATCACCACATTCTCTTGAGGAAGCCCACAAAGCAACCATTGAAATCAAATGCAGACTTAAACCCGGCGATGAATAAGAAGGTCATCTTTAAAAGGAGATTTACAAGTTCGGCGGATGCGGCGCATTACTTTACCCATTGGTAGCATAACAATGTGGGTCAATCCGTGTCATTGTGTGTCGAAGAAAGGGTCTAGAATGCACGTAGTCCCCCAATGAGAACCAATGAATATATACCGTAAAGAACCATCATATGGGATGGCGCAGATATGTATGGTACTACCCAAATGAATGCGGCCACAAAGAGGATCAGACTTCCCTCTGCCATTCATCGATCAAATCTGGATAAATTGGCAGGATGTTTTGTACTATTTCTTTTGATGGGATACTGTCGTGGTACAACAGATCCATGAGGTCTTAAGACCAAAAAGACAAGACCCATTCCTGCCCATATGGACAGTTGTGCTTCTGCCGCATGCGTGTTAACGGCTCTACAATTTGGCCAAGCACATTCTATGAGGTGCATGATGGCATATTTTCAGTTATTTCAAGCGACTCAATGGAAAATTTATGAATCGACTTCTCATTTATGGGAACACATTATGAGTCTACCCTGCCACTTTGGAGAAAATCTGAAAAAAGATGTGAAGAGACAACATTAGGTAGCTCCAATTGAGAAAATGTCAGAACTTCAATTAGGTGATAGAGGGTATAGTGTTGGGGCACAAGGTCTCCTCGAGAAGGGTTAGAGATGGACAAAGCAAG
>NC_052355.1:3635580-3722380 GCF_009727055.1 Benincasa hispida
GATTGATGCAATTGAAAAGCTTCCACCTCCAACCAACGTGAAGGCAGTACGAAGCTTCCTGGGGCATGCTGGATTCTACAGATGATTCGTTAAAAACTTTTCTAAGATAGCAAGACCATTGAGTGCATTACTAGAGGTAGACAAAAAGTTTGAATTTGACAACAATTGCCTCCACACGTTTCGAATTTTAAAGGATGCACTGATGACCATACCCGTCTTTATTGCGCCGGATTGGACAATGTCGTTCGAAATCATGTGCGATGCAAACGGGTATGTGATGGGAGCTACATTAGCACAAAAGAAGAAAAAAAATTTTGCACCCCATCTCATATGTGAGTAAAACTCTGAACCCTGCTCAACTTAATTATACCACCACCGAAAAAGAGCTATTGCCTGTGATTTTTGCATTGGAAAAATTCCGGGCATACTTGTTGGGAACCAAGGTACTCATTCATACTTATCATTCGGTAATCAAATATTTGATGACAAAGAAGGACACAAAGCCGAGATTGATCAGGTGGGTTCTCCTCCTTCAAGAATTTGATATCGAGATAATTGATCGGAAGGGGATAGAGAATCAAGTTACGAATCACTTGTCCAGACTGGAAAATCCCGAGGTTAACTGAAATGAATTTGAAGTGAGTGTCGTGTTTCCGGGCGAGTAGCTATTCTACATAGAAGAATTGCCCTGGTATGCAGACATCATTAATTATTTGGTCTGTGAACAATTTCCTGAAGATTACACCTACCATCAACGGAAGAACCTCAAGAATGAATGCAGACACTATTAATGGGATGAGTCGAATTTGTACAAAAGAGGTGCAGACCAAATCATTCGATTATGCATACCAGACACTGCTCAACAACGCATATTGTCACAATGCCACAATTCACCTTATGGAGGGCACTTTGGAGGACAACGTACTGCAGCCAAAGTTTTACAAAGTGGATTCTTTTGGGCTTCATTATTTAAGGATACTGTTGACTACACAATGAAATATGATCGGTGCCAGTGCACTGGCAACATTTCATGGAAGAACACAATGTCGATGAATACTATCTTGAAGTTGGAACTATTCGACATATGAGGGATTGATTTCATGCGACCATTCCCTCCTTCAAATGGTAAGCACTATATTTTATTAGCCGTTGACTATGTCTCCTAGTGGGTAGAGAAAGTTGCATGCACCCCAAGGGATGCGGCAGTAGTCTCCCAGTTCCTGAAGAAAAATATTTTCACGCGTTTTGGCACTCCCCGTGCCATTATAAGTGATGATGGATCACACTTTGTCAAATCAAGTATAAAGGAGTTGCTGTGCAAGTAGAACATCCTCCACAAAGTGGCCATCGCATACCATCCGCAAACAAATGGCCAAGCTGAAGTGTCCAATCGGGAATTAAATTGATACTTAAGAAGGTAGTCAAACCTTCGCGGAAAGATTGGGCAACGAAAGCTTGATGATGCATTATGGGCATTTTGGACCGCATTTAAAACACCCATAGGCATGTCCCTCTATGCGTTGATATTCGGCAAAGCGTATCACTTGCCCTTGGAGCTGGAATATAAAACATTGTGAGCAGTCAAGAAACTAAATTTCGATTTAAAGGAAGAAGGGGAAGCGCGGAAAATGCAATTGGTCGAGCTAGAAGAATGAAGGAACAACGCATATGAACATGCGAAAATTTATAAGGAGTGCACAAAGCACTGGCATGATCAACGCATATGCGGCAAGAACCTCCAAGTCGGGTAGAAGGTCCTGCTTTTCAATTTACGTCTGCGAATCTTCCCGGGAAAGCTAAAGTCTCGTTGGTCTGAACCATTCATAATTCGACAAGTACTTCCGCATGGGACGATGGAATTATCAAATGACAATGGTACCAACATATTCAAAGTCAATGGGCAGCGAGTAAAGGTATACCATGGAGAAGACTGGCATCGCCAAGTTGACTCCATGAAACTAAGAAACTTTGAATAAAGAAGGAAGTAGGTGGTCCCTGCGTTGTCACATGATCACAATTTCTCAGGGACGCAAGTTTTGAAAAAATTCAAGTCTTCAACTCTTTTCTCTTCTACTAAGAATCTTCACTATCTTTCAGCTATCTTTTCATTGTTCAGTACTATTTCTCTACAAAAAAATAATAATAAAAAAAAAATTGTTAACGATTTTTCTTTTTTTAAAATAATTTAACTCTCTTTTTGCTTTTCTTACAACGAACGAGGCGCTAGATTGCGGGAATGTTATGCGAAGAAGCATTCATCTTATTCCATCACTGCAACCCACAGAAGAAAGATCGCACAAGGATGGATGTGTCAACATAATACGGTCGACAACACTAAATTTGGGGGTGTACCTTTCCTTACCTTTATTTCAAATTTTGTGCTATCACATTGCATTTCGCTTTTCAAAGTTTTATCACAACATCCTTCTTGATTACCGCAATCATTTAACAAGTAGATAAATTTAGTAGTTTACCGCATTCTATTTATTTTCCAAGTAAGATTTCAATGATGAAAAATATGCTTCTATTTCTTTCGTATATATTAGAGTCAACTTAATCTTAAGATAGTCACCTCATAAAATATTTTTGAAAGTTAGGGGTTTGCTAACTTTCTTTCAAACTCTCTTTACAACGCATTCTAGAACATCGCATAACTTATTTTAATCTTTTGGCAATGGGGACATTGTCGCATTTTAAATTTTGGGGTGAGGTATTTATTTTCAACCTTGCTATTCTGGGTTCTAAAAAAAACACATTTTTGAGAATAACAACTTCACTATCAACGGAAAGGGGAAACCCATGTTAATAAGAGTTAAGTTGTGAAAGGCACTTACCTGTAGTTAGATGTCTGCATGACACACGTGGGAACAAGCTAGAACGAAAGTAAGTTACCAGGATCAACGCATACATCAACGATCGCAACTCCAATGCCAACTTGGTATGAGTTTAGTCTAAGAAAGAATGCACTGCTCGTAGTTGGATGTCCGCATGATACCTGTGGGGGCCAGCCAAAATGAAGGCAAGGCACTCGGATCAACACAAGGTCAAAAAAAAAAAATAGCAATAAAGAAAATTTTTGTGCAAGGATAAATCTTTGTCACCCCAGTAGAAAATTTTCTTTTTGAAATAAATCATGCGATGTTCCAAGAATTTAGTAAAGTCCTTTTGAAAGTTAAGCTTGCAGTCCCTAGGTCTTAGAAATATTTTAAGAGTAGACTTGAATAAGACTTAAGAAAATTCTACTATATAGGATTTGAATGAAGTATCCTTGAGAAATCTAGGAAAAGAACTTTGTGGCTAACTTATTAAAGGAATCTTTAGCTTATGCTTGAGGATAAGCATTGTTTAAATTTGGGGGTGTGATAACAAGTAGAAATGCACGTTAGCATAGTACTATGTTCTTAAACAATGTTGGATTGCGTTGATAGAATATGTTAAATGTCGTCCATTAAGCATAAATTCTACAATATTGCAGTCGCATGCGTCCAATGCATTAGGGCAGTTGATCTCTATATTTTTGTGCAGAATAATGCGTTAACGCAATGCAAAGAATGCGATCATAGGAATACATCGGTCGAGCGCAACTTCACCGCAAGACTTTGCATTGATCGTGCTCGCAAACATCCACCCAAGAAGAATCACCACACATGGTGGGTGCATCCGGACGAAAGGACAATTAAGATCGATGGGACAGAAAGTTGACAGCAGTCGGATCCAAATTAAGTTGACAACCGATAACGGTCACAAAGTACATCTAGCTTTATCGGTGACAACTATCCGGTGCATCAGTCCGGAATTAAAGTTGTCCCATCTGTACAACCAGGAGAGAGAAGTCGCCTTTCACCTTTGATGCCCTAAAAATACCAAGTGCATTCTTCAGAGAAAGGGTTAAGCAATCGATTACTTAATCATTTTACAAGTTCACACCTCGGTTCATAGTTTTCTTTTTCATTTCATGGTGGAGCTAGAAAAGAGTGGTGACCTCAAAGATCGTCCAATGGGGCTCGAGAGAGAACCTTGGGGCATAAAAGCAGAGAGCGGGTTGACTCTCGCAGAAGCGAGAATATCTTTAGAGCACGAGTAGAACAGTGTAACATCTGGTGGCAAGAAATTGCTCCATGCTCTTTACTATACTTGCATTGTTATTCTGTACTTCATCTTTTATCTATTCAATGGAAGTACTATTTCTACATCTGCTCACTCTCTTAATACGCATGAGTAGCTAAACTAGTTGAATAGGTTGAGAAGAACTAAGCTAACATGATCTAGGAAGTTCATTGCTTGCGATTGTCTTGTTTTATGCTGTGCGAAACACCCCTTTAGAGTTGCTCGAGAAAGAATCTAAAGAAAGAACCTAATGTCTTGAGAGAGCTAGGTTAGAATCTAACTGGAAAGAGTAAGATTAGGCCTGCATAAACAAGAAATAGGGACTTAGAGATAAGCTCTATTTGTCAACTTGCATCGCATGTCGTAGGAATACGAATGATATTATGCGGTCGCATATTTGTGTGAATGTCATGTTGTTATTGCATAAATAGAAATAGAGGCTTATGTGTAAACCTTGTAGACTTATCGCATATTTATCGCATGCGTTCTAGCCTTAAAAGCCGTGGCATTCATGCCGAGAGGTTGTTTTGCTATTGTATGCATGTTGTATGATCACAAGGCATGAACACAACCTAGGGAGTGTTAACGAAACCCTTCTCAACCCGTTCACCATATATTCATCGTATTTCCCGTTGCCAACTCCTTTCAAACTCTACTGCATTTAACATTATTTTCATTAACACAACAACAAACAACCAACCTTATTTATTTTACCGGTTACCGCAAATTTTTCATAAGAAAATTATCAACGCAAACTATTTTCACAAGTCACCTGTGTTCGACCCTGGACTTATCATGAAACATAGAGGAATTTACACTTGGATTCTGCTGGGGAAACATGAGTGCACAACATAATTCCATCAACACATCTCATCCATTCTCCACACTTAATAAAACAACACATCAAGGAGCTCCTTGCGGTGCTTTTTGAAAAAAACAGTGGCTGCTGCAAATGTTGAGGCACCACGGGACCATGCAAATATGCGGTCAAGAAATTGAAGTATTCATGGTTGCGTTCGGCCATCTGTCTTTCATTCAGGTGAAGGGTAAAAATGTTGCGTTGAATGTTGATCATCGTCTGACGCAACTCTGCGTTGCTCTCTCACAACTCCATCAGTGTATGATGGAAGAAGGATAGTTCTTGAGACAAAAAGCCCAACATGTCTTCGAAGGCAGCAGCTAAGGATGCGGTGGGAGGTGGTGCCATCGATGTCTTACCAGCATCGGTTTTGGGCTGAGCAGAAGGGCTTGCTCCCAAACCGTGTGGGTCATTAACATGCGGCGATGTTTAGGGAAAAGTGGGGTGGAGATGGATGGCGGATGGAAGTTGTTGGTGATGCGGGGTTGGAGTCGGGCGCAACTAGGAGATTCATAAATTTCTCGGGAAAAGGGGAAAGGGTTCAGTCATTGGGCTTGGTGGACGGACTGTCTCTTATACACATCTAGATGTGTATAAGAGACAGTTCTCAGGATTTTTGTGGTGATGAGGCCGTGGACTTCAGACATGGGTTCTTCTTCAATGCCCGCGCCCACAGATAAGCATAGGCTAGAAACCGTCCATGGAAAGAAGAACTGACCTCTAACGCGGCCTACATACCTCAAATTTGCTTCGCAAAAAGCTGGCCCACATCAATTGGAATGTCGCGCGCAATGAAATATGCGACCATGACTCTATCCCTTGAAACGGTTTTATCATGCGACATTGGGATGAGCCGTCTCTTCACCAAGTAGACCCACAGGTGCGCTTCAGGCAGCAGACGGTTGGAGGCGAGGGTTTTGATGCCGGTTAAGGACACCGTCCATTTTGTGCCTGTTTGTGTTAGTACGTTCAGCGCATTCTCCATATCTTCTTCGATAGTATCATCAATCAATTTATTACCCGGTGCTCCTGGGAAATTATTCAACTGGTAGAGCTGAGATGTCTTCCGCACTGAATGGCACTACCCTCTCATCAACGATCACCGCATCTCCGGTGTCATGGAGCTGGCCATGGTAGAAGGCCCTCACTACTGATGGAATGACAATGGATGGGCATTGGCAGAAAGCTTCCCATCCATGATCCACCATAATGCTAATGATAAGATCTAGTACTAGCGCTGACACAGGAAAGAAGCCCATTTCCATCAATAAATCATCATTTTCCTTCTTGGTTTTTGGGTGCCTCCTAGCTGACACAAGCTTGCTGCTTTCCACCTTCGCTTTGCCTTTTTCTTGAGTGGATGCAAGGCAAGATTTTTCTCTTTGAATGCGTTTCTGCGCCTTGCGTTACTCTTGCTCTTCCTTTTCCCATTCTTCCGGTTCTTTTCTTTTTCGCTCTCTAGTACGCTGAATGTTTTCTTTGCGGTTCAACTCTTTTTCCTCCTTTACTTTCTTCTCCACCTCCTCTTCTTCTCTCATTTCTTTTTCAAACAGCTCAGAGGCAAGCACAATGTGCTTCTCATTCTCGAGCCTTCTTTTCTCTTCTTCTTCTACCCTTGCGTTGTCACGGCGAACCTCCTCATCATGAAGCCGTCTGGCCAAATCGGCCAAGGCGAGGATTTGGCACGCCCATGCCATTTTTTCTTCCTTCTCCTCTAATTTTCTTCTTCTTTCTTCCTTCTCCTTCTGTATGCGTACATAAATTGTTGGGTCTCTTGTGGACCCTTGCGGCGCATTCTCCTTGTGATGCCGCTTGAAAGGGGAGATGTCAGGATCTTCCTTATCATCCAAACCCTGGAGTTGAGCCACCAACACAACTAGTCTGGATTGCAGCCATGAAGTTTGTAGTTGCGTTGATGGTTTAAATTGCGCTGACACACCCACTTCCACCCTTTTGGTGGTTGGTTCTCTGTCGAACTCCTTGCTTTCCGCCCTTTTCCTCCTTTCTTCCTCTTTTCTCAGATGCTTTTCTTCTCGCTTATGTTTTTTTCAATCACTTCTCCGTTTTTTCTTCTTCTCTTTCTCCAGCCGGGCAACTTCATCTTCCTCTACGCGTTTCTCTTCGACTCTTCTCTCCTCCTTCTTTTCTTCAAAATTCTCTGTCTGCTTCTTCACCTTTATAACCTCCAGAACAGCCTTTATGGGTCCCTCATTGGAGTCTGTTGGGGCAGTCTTCTTAGGATCCGAGATGGTGAAGGCCATCTTCTGCGACGCTAAAGCTAACTCCTCCTCCGACGATAGGGGTTGGTTTACTACTTCGGCCTCCGAAAAACCCCCGTCCCTCTCCAAATGGCTCAGGATACTCCCAAACACCTCATTGTCGTCTTTTCTTTTCAGCTCACTCTCGGTTGAAGGTAATGGGAGCGCCACCTCAACTCTGGGGGCAGGAGCACTCTCCGTGCTCGGCCCCTCACGGTGGGTGGACGGTGTTGCAGTTACTGAGGGTTTTCGCCTAGGTTTCTTGACGATTCTAGGGTTAGCTTGGGCTGAGCGACGAGCCGGCGGCTGGCGGCGAGGAAGGCCGCCTCCCGCATAGTCACACGAGCGTGGGAAGAGGATGATGGTTGGGAAGAGGGATGTGATGACTGTCCGGCCATGAGTTCGGTTAAGGGAAAGAAGTTGGAAATTTTTCTTTTCTCGGAAAAAAGTTTGGACGGCGGTCGAGATATGCAAAGGTTTTTGGTAGGTTTTTCGTGAAGAGAATGAAAGTGAACTCTAACCAGGCTGAGGAGGGGCGATTTATAGGTTGGACCTTGATGGGCCCAACGCAATCAGTGCGCTGGCAAGCTTTGGTAATCCAAAAAGCCTGTCGCGGCCCTCCCATTATGACATAGTAGGAAAGGACGTCCTTTCGTCTGGTATGTAATAATTTCCTCAAGAGCTGAAGTGATCGTTCGATTACTCTCTCCGCGAATATTTTAGCATTTTTTTTAATTCTATTTTTGGAGGACGGGCACAATGTTTAGTTGTGAACGCAACATATCCATCACCGAAATGCATATTCGGAGGACAGACGCAATGTATATATTAGTGCAACACATCCGTCAACGCAACGCATCTTTGGAGGACGGGCGCAAGGTATTTCTACCAACGCAACACATCCATCAACATAGTGCATATTCGGAGGACAGGCGCAATGTATATACTAGCGCAACATATCTGTCAATGCAATGCATCCTGGAGGATGGGCGCAAAGTGTATCTATTAACACAAGATACAACCGTCGATGCAATGCATACTTGACATTTCATTGTATCACCAACATCGTAACGCTTATCCCAAAACCTTAACGATAAGACATTGCAGTGTTCACTTAAATCATTCATTCAATAATATTAAAATCAACGTAAGCTGTGACATGGAATGGAAATAAATTCAAATAGGTAGGGAAACTAATTCACTAAGGCAATAATAAAGAGGAAAATAAAGCGGTAAAGATAGTTGATATGAATGTTGTTTAAAAAGGGTTTTCAATGTTACCGCAAACGCATCCCCTCAAGCGATCAGGTTTGCCTGCTCAATGTCACTTCTTGACATTGCTCCTTCCCACTTTGTCCAGGTGCTTTCGAGTTGCTGGGCAGCATACCAGGTGTTCTATTTCTAAGTTCGAACACAAGCTGCCCGACCTGTACCTCCAAAGTCCTGATGGAAGAAGTTTGCAATTGCATGATCGCATCGTTCTTTTCTATGTATTGCTTGAGCAAAGCTTCCAAGGAAGATGAATTGGATGAGGTGTTAGATGAAGAAGGGTGGTTGTGCGATTGCCTGTTCTGATAGTTACTCTGACCTTGACCCTGGTGGTGAAAAACTAGAGGATTGCCTCTATTCCCAGAATGATTGGTCTGCATGTTTCTTTGGCCCCCCTGATCGTTGTTTCCTCCCCAACTGAAGTTGGGATGGTTCCTCCAACCTGGGTTGTACGTCTTGCTGAATGGGTTGTTCTGGATAGAGTATACCGACTGTTGATTTGACAGACAAACTTCCACCGAATGACCCCATCCGCACTGTATACAGCTCACTGTTGCCACTTGCGTTAGTGCATTTACGCTGCACCCTGAAAGAGAGTTCCTTGATTTATAGCCATTGCTTGGAGGAGCTAGGTGACTGCGACCATTTAGGCAGCCAGTATGGTCATTGTATCAACTGGTATAATGGTGCTTTCTACTTTCCTTCGCTCTGGGCGTCTTCTTCCATACCTGTCATCAATCTAGTCATTTGTATTTCGCGAGATGCGATCTAAGATGACTTTTGCTTTACTGTACATTTTATCCATAAATCCTCCTGCTGCGGAGGCATCTGCAACTGCTTGTGTCGCTCTGTCTAGGCCGTTATAAAAAGTCTCCATGAGGATGTGTTGTAAAAATGTTGATGTGTATGATTGATGATGTTCTATGCTCAAAATGATGCGATACTACTTCTAGATATGCGTTAATTATGAAATTTCATGTAGTATGTCATGCGTTGTCACAAGTTTCCTTACGATGGAACTAAGTGTAAATCAACTACAAGTTTCTCGGTATGATCCGAAATCGAACACAGGGACTGCTTTAGGTTATTGTGGTATGTTTCGTGATATATGCAATCAGGTTTTTCAATCTTTAAAAATGGGTTTGTACAAGTATATAAATTGCGGTAAAATAAAGTAAGCAGTAAAAATGCGATACAAAAATAAAATACAATAAACCTAAGCTAGATGATACAAGATACAGGCTCATGATACAAGATGCTAGGGTCAAGGCTGGCTGCGAAGGTTATGTAAAGAACGTGGAATGTGCGGCAAGTCTTATGAACAGAATAGAAAGAAAAAGATAAATAATATAACAGTGCAAGTTCTCAATTGCGTTGAAGCTAGAAATACTGTTTCGCTTTCCTCTTGGCGTACATCTTTCAGTGATTGGCCACGCTCCCACATGTCTGTGGTGAAACAGAGAAAAATGTAATGAATGCAAGGTTGCTTCCATGTCTGGAAGTACTACTCACTTCAGTTAACGTTAGGGTTGTTCAAAAAAGTCGGTAACCCAACCAACCCGGACTACCCAACCCAAACCGCAAGGGTTGGGTTGGGTTAGATTTTATTTTGGGTTGGGTTCGGTTAAAAATGTTAAAAAATATTAAATTCGGGTTAGAACCGGTGACCTAACCCAGCCCAACCCAAAAATTTTGGGTTGGGTTGGGTTGGGTTGGGTTGGGTTGGGTTGACCCTCCAAAAAAGAACTAATAGGGTTCATTCTTAGCCAACCCGAATTTTTGGGTTGGTCCATAAAAATCTTCCAACCCGGCCTAACCCGGACTATGTACACCCCTAGTTAACGCATTCTTCTAACCTTTTCTCAATAGATCAGAATGGCATCTTCACTTCTGCTCTCACGGGTGAAGGAGTGAAGATGCCGTCTAGCATGCCTTAGCTAAACGCATTTTATACCTTTAACACCAATTAAGTATTTGTTTGATTCATATTAACTATCAGGAGATTAAGAAGACATCATGGAGAAAGTGATTAATGGAGGAACGAAAATAGACAGAGAATAGTATATGAAAGCTATCGAAACATTTAATATGTCTATTAAGCGTTTGATACATGGTGTGTGAATGAAGAGATAAAGAGAAAGTGAAATACAATGATGAAAGAGACAGAACATGTACAAACAAGTGCTAATGTCTTGGCACCAATTCGATGGAGATCTGCTTGTCGGATAGGATGAATTTGATGGTAGGAAGAGCTTTCCTCTCAGGCTTGCACCATCGATAGCAAGTTTCTGTGCATAGAGCTTCAGATCGGGTATTTGGAAAATTAGATTTGAGACTCACCTCTCGGCCTTGTCTCGTCTTCTTCCTAAATTTCTTCACTTAAGCGCTCCGCTCAGCCTTTTCTCTCAATACTTTAGCAGCAATTATCCTCGTATCAAGTAGCATAAGTTTTCTCTGAAATCTATGGGGTATTTATAGGTGAGGATCTTTGAGTCCGACCTTGTGGTCCTCACTTGTTGTTATGGAAATTCCGAAGATGGAGGGATATTATTCCTTCTGTTATGCAATCAGACCCTCAATTCTGCACAACCGTTAGTTGTAAACATGTCTCAATCCTCCGCTTTTGCGTTGCTCAGCAACATCTCTCGATCGAGTGTTCGCATGCGGTGTTTTTTTTTTTTATTACCGCATGCAGTTGAAAGTTAGCTTTGGATCAACTATCGCATTATGCCGTCATTGCGTTATCGTCTCTTCATTGTTGATTGACGGGCGCAATGTGACAGAGATGCGTTGATCAGTTTCTCTTGAGCCTTCAGCGCAAGCGGTGACTCATTTCCCGCAAAACAGAGTAAAATTCTCCTTTCCTTCCATCTTAAAGATGTTAGTGGGTGTAATTGCGATAATTCATAATTATTGTATTTCTAAGCTAATTTTCATATAATCGGCGCATATTCACTAACTTTTGGCCGCAATATCTAGATAAGATGGCATAAATAATTTGTATTTCAACAAGTTATCACACCCCCAAATTTAGATATATGCTTGTCCTCAAGCATATCTTCTACTCAGGAAATCATGATCAATTCCTATCCTATATTTTTGCGATGATTGGTTGCTCCGAATGTTACACGTAGGCACATTACTTGACATTGCAATTTGCTTCTAACCTTGCTAATTCTTAGCAAGCCCTACTTTATTCTTCTATATGACAAAATTCTTCTCAAAGATGCTTTTCTAGTTTTCGAAATAGAATGTTTATCTCTTCTGAAATAGAATGTTTATCTCTTCTTTGTCAAAACAACTCGATGTATCTATATGCGGTGGTCAAAACTTTTTCTTCATTTATTTAGAGACTGTTGGTCATGGTTACACTCTTCATTTTGGCTTGTCCCCACGGGTGTCATGCGAACATTCAACTATGGTTGTGTGCCAATTTCAACTTTAACTCATGATATTCAGAGGAGTTGTGTCTTGCATTCTTTTATTTTTCTTTCCATACTATGTTGTTCTTGGAAACCCACCTTCGTTTTGGCTTGCTCCTACAGGTGTCATACGAGCATCCAACTACGAGCAGGCTTCTTTCACAACTAAACTCTTATCAGGTTGGGACAGTTTTGAGGTTTTCCCTTGCGCTGACATTGGAGTTTTCCCTTCCACCTTCGTTTTTTTTTTTTTTTTGGAAAATGGACACATTTTCTTAAATACTACATATTCTTGATCTTATCTGCTCAGACCTTCCCCACCACCAAATTTAAAGATGAGCAAGGTCCTCATTGCATTGTTTGGATAGATTAGACAAACACTTAGAAGAAAATATCAAAAAGAAGGTTTGAGTAGAACTTTGAAAGATAAAAGATAAAGTACTGCTAAACTAAGAATTAACTAAGTGTTAGTCAGAATTTACTAAGTCTGGGAAATGTTTCTATGTGTAAACATATATTACATCATAGCAATGCAATGTAGAACATAAAAGTAAAAGATTGAGAATATCGCAAATATTGACAAAGGATGATAAAAAGGCACAGGCAAAAATGGAGTGAATATGTACACAATGTATTGAATATTAACAAAGTATACAAATAAGTATAATTGAACGCAATAAAAAAATTTTTGTTGCCGGTACAAGAGTCAAAGAATTTGATTAACTTACAAAGAATAAATGAATTGAATACAAAATAAAGAATGACCGCATAAAAGAAATAACATTGGAAGAAAGTGCAAACATTAAGGTTGAGGAGCAGGGGGATGTGGCGGAGGATGTTGAGGTGGTGCAGACGAAGCATCATCAAACAGTAAGTGCTGCCTTAGATGCAGAGGCACCATCGAACCATGCAGATATGCACTGAGAAAATTAAAATACTCTTGATTATGCTCCGTTATCTGTCTTTGGTGCAGGAAGATCCTATGCATACTGTGCTGCATATTGATGAGCGCCTCCCTTGAAGTTGTAGCACTACGTTGAATCTCACCAATGTGCCCCATACCTCAAATCGCTGATTGAAGAAGCGTTGTTGTTGAGAGACAAGCTCCTGCTACTGAGAGAAGAGAGTTATCATTTCAGCTAACTCAGCAGCCATGAAGGTGAAGGATGTTTGTGCCTGCGATGTCTTGCCAGCATCGTTTTAGGGTTGAGCAGAGGTGTCTTCACTCAAATCGTGTGGGTCATCAACATGCAGTGGTGGAATGGTGAGTTGCAGTGATGAAGTTGATGGTGAAGTGGGGGCTGCTGGATAAATGATAGGAGATTTGGGGACAAGAAAGAGGTTTGTAAAATGTTCATGTAAGGGGAAAGAGGGTTGCGCTGACTGGCTCGGAGGGCTTGGAGGCCGAATAGCTAAGGGAAGAGGGTCCATAGTTTCCGGATTTTGTGTTGGTGACTCCTGGACCTTCTGTTTTCCCTTAACTTCTCTTCGCTATCTTTTGGGCCTTGGTTCTTAAGGCGCATTCAAATCGATCGCAGGCCTCTTTGCTGGCAGCTCGGGGCATTGTGGAGAATCCTTGAGGAGCATCCTCAAGATTTTTATGCTGATGAGGCCGTGGACTTCTGGCATAGGCTCCTCATCAATGCCTACACTCATAGATAGGCATAGACTTGAAATGATCCACAGGAAGAAATACTACCCCCGAACATGCCCCACAAATGATCTGATCTACCTCGTGATCAACTGCCCTACGTTGATAGGAATGCTGCGGGCTATGCAGTATGCGGCCATGACTCGATCCCTTGATACAGTTCTGTCGTGCGTTGTTGGGATCAGCCGCTTCTTAACCAAGTAAACCTAGAGCCTTCCCTCCGATAGCAAGGACTTGAACTCCAAGGTACGGATGGCTTTGACCGAGACCGACCACTTCGTGCCCGACGTTAGTATCCTCAACGCGTCCTCCATCTACTCTTCTATGGGATCATCAATAATCTTGTTCCTTGGTGCATCAGGGTTGTCCATCATCTAATAAATTTCGTTGATGTCCCTTGCGTTGAAGGATACTATTTCTTCTTTAAAGGTCACCGCATCCCTATTTCCATGTAGCCGCCCGTGGCAAAAGCTTCGTACTACTTGAGGCACTATGATGGATGGGCACTGGCAGAATGTGTCCCACCCATGTTTCATAATTACGCTCGTGATGAGGTCAGGTAGTGGATTCGGCGCAGGAAAGAAATCCATCTCGGTCAACATATCATCATTCTCCTTTTTCTTTGATGAGCGCTTCTTGGCCGCCGCGGGTTTGCTGCTTTCTGCTATTGGCTTGCCTTTTGCCAGTGCAAGACGGGCTGCTTGTCTTTCTTTCCTTTCCCACTCCTTGCGCTGTTCCTCTTTCTCGCACTCTGCGAGTTCTTTGCCCTTGCTCTTATATAAGCGCCACTAATTTGTTCGTGCTTCTTCCTCTTCTCCTCCAGCAACAATCTGTCCTCTTCTTCCTTCTTCTTCCTCTCTTCTTCTTCTTCTCCTCTTTCTTCTCTCGCAAATTCTTCTTCAATTTGCTCAGAGGCCAGCAACAGACGTTGTTCCTCCTCACGCTTCCGGATCCCTTCAAGTCTGGCAAGCTCATTGTTGCATCGCATTTCTTCAAACTTTAATCTTCTTCTTCTATTCCCCTCTGCGATGATGAGCTTACCCCTCTCCATCTTTTCTTGCTTCTCTTCCTCTTCTTTTCTTTTTCTCTCCTTCTCTTCCAATTCCAAAATTAATCTTTGAGGGTCAATTGTGGTCCCTTGCGACGCATTCTCCCTACGACGCCGCTTAGCGGGGTTCCCTCTGCTTCTTCTCCTTCATCGGTCGTAACTATTTGCATTGGTTTGCGCTGATTCAATCAACTATGTCGTTTCCCCTCTATCCCCCCTTATGGAGGTTGATTTTCCATCCTTCTCAAGGCTCGCAGCCCTCTATTTCGCTTCCTCTTCTTTTCTTAAGCGCCTCTCTTCATGCCGGTGCATTTTCCTTTCTTCCTTCTCTTTCTTCTTTCTCTCCTCCTTTGCCTCTTCATCTTCATCATCATCCTTTTGCTCTTTGTTCTTATTTTCTTTGTGATGATGGGAAGATTCAACCTCCCCAACTTTCCTTCCCTTGGTCTTCTTCTTCTTCTTCTTCTTTTCTTCAGCCACTCCTGGTTACGCTTCCCCTGCAACCTCCTCCAACGCAACCTCGCCTTCCTTGACCTCTTCTATCGCAATCTCTTCTTCTTCTCTTCTTGGAGGTCTATCATAGGCTTCTGCAATGGCAATCACCTCAAGAAACTCAGGGGCCAGAACGTCTCTTCCCATCTCTTCTTCTTCAACAACCACTTCCTCCGACACCACTACTCCATCCTTTACCCCACCGTCTCCTCCTTCGTAGGTAGTGGTTGATTTACAACCCCTGCCTCAAGCAGTCCACCTCTTTGCTCTAAGGTACTCAGGATGTTGCCAAACACCTCCATATCATCGCGTCTCTTCCTTTCACATTCAGTTGAGACGGTAGGTGTTGGCGTAGGCATGCTCTCGGTGCTTCCTCATCGCTTAAACAAAGGAGGCCTAACGAGCAGAGGGTTTCTCCGACCTCTCTCGGCGAGTCTGGGGACAGTGTGGGATTGGGGGGGAAGGCTTCGACTTGCAGCCAGGAATGCTCCCTCTCGCATGTCTACTTGGTCAGGTGTGGAAGGTGAAGCAGATTGGATGGGAGTTTGGTCAGCCATGGATAAGAACTTGAGAAAGGTCTGGTAAAATGCTTGACCTGCTAGGGAAGAAAGAAAGGTCTGGATGCAAAGCGCTAGGGTTTCAGATTACCAAAATGAGGTAAAGATTTACCAACGAGGGATGAGGTCTTATTTATAGGTTCGGTCGTGGTGGGCCCAACGCGATTTTTACGGCGACAGGCCTCGAGTAGTTCAACAGGCGCGTCGTTCCACCTCCCTCATTTATGGAATTTCAGATAAAGCTGTCTTTTCGTCTGCCAAGCCATAATTGTTTGGGGATACAAATCGATTGGACTTCCCTCCAAATTGCCAAAAGAATTTTTCTTTAATATTTTATTTGTATGGCGGCAAGATAAAGATTAATGCATTGTGCTCACCAACACAACTACATTTTCGCAGAGGACGGGCAACAACGCATTTTCCCCACAACATATCCCTTAACCAACGCATTTCTAGAGGATGCCTCAACATAGTGCATTTGGCTAAGGACGAGCAAAAGACATATGTGAGCGCAACACACCCCTCAAATCAATACAGTTAAGTTAGGTGAACACAACGCATTTCTTATTGGCTTGAGATGCGTCCATTGTCGCATTGCATACTTGTTGTTAATTTTTTTATTATTTTTATTATATATTTTTTTCATCAACGCAAGTGTTATGACTTGCGGCAATAAATTTTCCTTTATTACTCTATCATTCACCATTTAAAGCTCCACGCATTAATTACAGAAAAAGTCAAAGAGTTAAAGATGAGACAGAATTAAATGCAAAGAAATCAACAAGGAAATAAATTCATAAAGTCAAAATTGAATTAAATAAAGAATCAAAGACAAAATTCAGAATTCAAATAGACAAAAATTTAATAAAGCATTAAACATAGTATTGAGATATGGACCGAAAATTGCGTTGTCATGAGTGATCGCAATCTACATCTTCACAGGCAATCTGACTTGCCTGCTCAATGTCTTAAGGACATTGCTCCTTTCCTGTGGATCCGGGGGCTTCTTGAAATTGCTAAGGCCAACGTTCCCCGGTGCTCCACGACTTCTCAGCTCAGAGGCCAACTGGCCAGATTGGATTCTAGACTCCTAATTGAAGAACGCTGCTTCCTTGCATATCACTCGTGTTTTATCCATGTATTGCTTCAGCAGTGTCTCCAATGAGCTTCCCGAGGTGTTTGATGATAATGGTTTGCTAGTTATGCGGTCTTGATTGCCCTTGATTGTGGTGAAAAGGAGGATTCACACTCACTAGCTGCCCTTTGATGGTTGAACTGGCCCCCTTGGTTGGATTGCCTCCGAACACCCCGAAGTTAGGAATGGTTTCAGCCTGGATTATAGGTGTTGCTGAAAGAGGTTATTCTCTGGATGGCGCATACTTGCTAAAGAGTACAATGGGCACAATGTTCTGCTCCATGAGCCCACATCTACTAATGCAACTAATTGTGGCCACTTGAGTTGGTGCAGCAGGTTGCACTGATTGTTGAGCAAATGGCTCCTTGGTTAATTCATTGATTGAAGGATCAAGGTCACTGCGGCATCTGAGCGGCCAACGTGGTCTCATATCTACTCGGGACAATGGTGTATTCATTTTTCTTCTCCGTGCCCTGGCCTCCATACTCATTGTCGATCAGTCATCCATATTTCACCGAGATGCCGGTGAGAGATGACTTTTTAGCTCTATGTATGTTTGTCCTAACCTCTGTCACAGAGGATATAAGCAACAACACTGCGTTGCTCCGGTTCAGCAGTTATAAAAATTTTCCATCAAGACGCATAGCAGGATCCGTAATATGCGGGGCAATTTTTCACCAGTCTCACTCAAAATCTGCACCCGCGGTGACATTAGGCCAATCTCATCTCACCAATATGCTCGAAGTTCAGCACATCCTTTCGTCACCTTGCGTTGACGGCAGGTAGGAAGAACTTCTTCATGAACTGCTCCACCAGTTAGTTCCATGAAGTGATTTCATTTGGCTTTAGTGAGTGAGCCCCTCAAGATGTAAGGGAACAAATAGAGTCTTATACTCTTTGGAGTTACACCAAGTAAGGAAAAATTGCCGTAGATTTCGATAAAGCTGGTCAAATGGGCTTGTGGGTCTTCACCTTGCAGACCCTTGAACTACCCAGCATTTTGAATCATTTGTTGCATGACCAACTTAATCTCGAACCGCACGTTCTTCTCCACAATAGGCCTCGAGATTCCAGGCGAAAAATCATAAAACTTGGGTGTCGTATAATTCCTCATCGGGATGTTGCGATCAGCAGCCAGGAAAACAGGATCCTGTGCTGGTCAAACAGCCCCTTGATTCTCAATCGGTACTGCATTATCATTGTTGTCAGCCATGCTTTCGACCTTCTTTCGCCTAATTCGGTTCTGACATGCCCTTGCATGAAAAGTACGCTCGATCTTAGAGTCAGCTTCGAATTCTGGTTCGACACCAGGACTCATAAACCGTCAGGTTGCTCTCCGCGTTGAATAGCCAGTACAATGAGATTTGTCCTGCAAAATACCAAAACCACACTCAAACAATAAACCGTTAACCAATCCCCGATAATGGTGCCATAAACTTGTTGTAAAAACACTAATGTATATAATTGATGATGTTCTACGCTTGAAATGATGCGATACTAATTCTAGATATGCGTTAATTATGAATGTTCACGTAGTATGTCATGTGTTGTCACAAGTTTCCTTACGATGGAACCAAGTGTAATTCCACCGCCAGTTTCTCAGTATGATCCGAGGTCGAACACAGGGACTGTTTTTTGTTATTGTGGTATGTTTTGTGATATATGCAACCAGGTTTTTCAATCTTTAAAAATGGGTTTGTACAAGTATATAAATTACGGTAAAATAAAGTAAGCAGTAAAAATGCGATAATAGAATATAATACAATAAACCTAAGCTAAATGATACAAGATACAGGCTCATGATACAAGATACTGGGGTTAAGGCTGGTTGCAAAGGTTATACAAAGAACGTGGAATGCGGTGCAAGTCTTATGAATAAAATAGAAAGAAAAAGATAAATAATATAACAACGCAAGTTCTCAATTGCGTTGAAGCTAGAAATACTTTTCTGCTCTCCTCCTGGCGTACACCTTTCAGTGATTGACCACGCTCCTACATGTCTGTGGTAAAACAGAGAATAACTTAATGAACGCAAGGTTGCTTCCATGTCTGGAAGTACTACTCGCTTTAGTTAACGCATTCTTCTAACCTTCTCTCGATAGACCAGAATGGCATCTTCACTTCTACTCTCACAGGTGAAAATGTCGTCTAGCATGCCTTAGCTAAACGCATTTTGTACCTTTAACACCAATTAAGTACTTGTTTTATTCATATTAACTATTAGGAGATTAAGAAGACATCATGGAGAAAGTGATTAATGGAGGAATGGAAATAGACAGAGAATGGTATATGAAAGTTATCGAAACATTTAATATGTCTATTAAGCATTTGATACATAGTGTGTGAATAAAGAGATAAAGAGAAAGTGAAATACAACGATGAAAGAGATAGAACAGCTATAAACAAGTGCCAATGTCTTGGCACCGATTCGATGGAGATCTGCTTGCCGGATAAGATGAATCTGATGGTAGGAAGAGCTTCCCTCTCAGGCTTGCTCCACCGGTAGTAGATTTCTGTACACAGAGCTTCAGATTGGGTATTTGGCAGATTAGATTTGAGACTCACATCTTGGCTTTGTCTCGTCTTCTTCCCGGATTTCTTCACTTGAGCGCTCAGCTCAGCCTTTTCTCTCAACACTTTAGCAGCAATTAGCCCCGTATCAAGTAGCATAAGTTTTCTCTGAAATCTATAGGGTATTTATATGTGAGGATCTTTGAGTCCAGCCTTGTGGTCCCCACTTGTTGTTATGGAAATTCCAAAGATGGAGGGATATTATTCCTTCTGTTATGTAATCAGACCATCAATTCTGCACAACCGTTAGATGTACACGTGTCTCCATCCTCCGCTTTTGCGTTGCTCAACTGCATCTCTCGATTGAGTGTTCGCATGCGGTGTTTCTTTTTATTACCGCATATGATTGAAAGTCAGCTTTGGATCAACCATCGCATTGCGCTGTCATTGCGTTAATCATCTCTTCATTGTTGATTGATGGGCACAATATGACAGAGATGCGTTAATCAATTTCTCTTGAGCCTTGAGCACAAGCGGTGACTCGGTTTCCTGCAAAACATAGTAAAATTCTCCTTTCCTTCCATCTTAAAGATGTTAGTGGGTGTAATTGTGATTATTCATAATTATTGTATTTCTAAGATAATTTTACATATTCACTAACTTTTTGCTGCAATATCTAGATAAGGTTGCATAAATAACTTGTATTTCTACAAGTTATCAGGACGCAATCGAGAATCCCGATATGCGAAATGTTTTTAACCAATCGTATAAATTGCACCCATGCGGTGCTCAAAGTTTTCTTTTCTATTTGCTCAAAATTTAACACTTTCCGTCGTCTTCTTGCGTTGACAGGGAAGAATTTCTTCATGAACCGTTCAACCAACTGATCCCACAAATTTATCTCATTTGGCTCCAACGAATGAGCCCACCTCTTTGCTTCCTCTCTAAGTGTATATGGAAAAAGATATAGTTTAATGCCTTCTGGAGTCACGCCAGGGATGGAGAATGTGTTACACATCTCTACAAAACTGGTCAGATGTGCATGCGGGTCCTCTCCTTGTAAACCTCCAAACTAACCCGCATTCTAAATCATTTGGAGTATGACAGGTTTAAATTCAAATCTGGCGTTCTCCTCTACTGTAAGCCTTACGGTACCCAGCGAGAAGTCGTATAGATTAGGTGTCACATAGTTCCTCATGGGAATGTTGTGGTCTGCGGCCAGAAAGACTGGGTCATGTGGCGGCCGATTTATTCCCTGATTCCCCTCGGGCCTCTCATCGTTGTTTGCCATATTTCTTCTATGCCTAGTACAGTTTTGACGTGCCCTTCTATGAAAGGTTCGCTCAATCTCTGGGTCAGCATCGAATTCTGGTTCTGTTCTAGTACTCACGCACTGTCAGCCTGCTCTTTGCATAAACAGACTGTACAACAAAAATCTATCCTGTAAAATATCACAAAAATATTCAGCACTAAAAATTGCCAATCCCCGGCAACGATGCCAAAAACTTGTTGAATGAAATTTTAATTGCGGCGGACGGAACATAATGTGTAATGCAATGGAATGTAATGTCACCGCAAAGATGGAGAAATGGGATGGATGATAGTGAAGTGGATGATGAGTATGTGGTGATGAATCAGGTCTCTTAATAATTAAGGCGATACTACGTTCTAAAATAATGTATGTGATGCTGGTGATATGCGTTCCTGTAGTACGTGCGTGTCACAACTTTTCTTGCGCTGGAACCAAGTATAATTCCAATACAAGTTTCATAGATTGATCTGAGGTCGAACACGGGGATAACGTTGATCAATGCGATACTAATGTGATATATGCGATCAAAAGCAAAATAATAATGAATTGTATTGGAAAAGTAAAATGCGGTAACAAGTAAAATGCGATGATAAAATAAAAAGCGGTGATAAATAAATAAATAAACAAATAAATGGTTGACTATGAGGATGTGCAAGTATCTGATGGAATGCGGTGGCAAGTCTTGTGAAATGTGTCAGAAAGAGAATGGGTTGAGAGAAAGGACATCGTAAGTTCGTCAATCCTGTTGAGGACGCATCTAAGGTTCCGTTTTCCCTTGGCTTACACCTTTCAGTGATCGGCCACGTTCCCATATGTCTAAGGTGAATCAGGGATGAACATTGCAAACGTAAGGAGAGATTACGATGAATACGATAATGATATTAAAAGATAATGATAAAGAATTTGTTACAGGTGGAGAAATGAAAGATTAGAAATGAACACAGTTGATGAATAGAAAGTGAGAACAAATAAGGAAAGCATGTCAATGTCCTGACACGGATCCTGATCGGAGATGATTTGATTGTCGGCGTGTTGGAGGAGTGTGGTGGTTCCTTCTCAGGCTGGTTTTCCAAGTAGAATTGATCTTTGCACAGAGCTTCCCTTTGGGCTTGTGGATAAATTTTTGGCTCTCGAGACTTCCCTTTCGATCTTATCTCATTTTTCTCCTAGATTTTCTCTAAGTGTCTCTTTAGACCAGCCTCCTCTCTTTAGATTTGATATAGCTATTTATAGACCTATGCACCTCCTTCGTTAGTGTTCCCGCTCTAAAAAGTTGCTTTTTCTACCATGGCTTGGTGGAAACATCCGCTCTGCTCCACATTCAATGTCAGATTGTACAACAGAAAAGCTATACAATTTTAGAAATCCTCGCAAATGCGTCACTCTTTTCATCTACGATCGATCGCCGCATGCGGTGCAAATGCGTTGGTCTTTTTATCGATCGTCGCCTGCGGTGCAAATGTGTTGATCGTTTGTGTCCATGATCGACCGTTGCATTTGATGTGAATGCGTTGCGCTTTTTGTCTTCAAGCGATCGTCACATGCAGTGACCTATTTCTTGCAAAACAAAGACTTGGACATCCTTTTTTTTCCATCGCAATGGGGTTAGCGGGTGTGTTTCTGACACTTTACAACTTTTGTGTTTCTAAGCCAATTTCTATACATTCAATGCAATTTTTTCCTTCTTTTTGCAGCATATTCTAAATAAGATGGTATAAATAACTTGTATTTCTATAAGTTATTAGGTATCTTATCCCCCCCACCGGTGACATTTGTCCTGCCTCGCTGGGGAATTATTGCAAAATAGAAGTTTTTTCACTTAAGGTACTTGGAAACTAATTTTCTAAAACTAAAATTTGTATTAAAATGTGGTATTGCATAGACTCATTAAGTTTGTTCATTTTTAAGCAACGTAATTATGGCTACAGGCACATTAGCTCTATTAAGCGCCATAAACTGACTGGCAAAAATTATGATAGTTGAAAGCACAGGATCACAACCATTTTAATCATCGATGACCTGAGGTTCGTCCTTATGGAGGACTATCCTTCTATTCCACCTCAGAATGCCACTCGAAATGTTTGGGAGGCTTATGAGCGTGGGGGGCAAACGAGAAGGCCCGAGCTTATATCTTGGCAAATTTTAACGACATTTTGGCCAAGAAGCATTAGCTTATGGTCTCAGCGCATGAGATCATGGAGTCCCTGTAGGGAATGTTCAGACAACCGTCTGGAGAGCTCAAGCATGAGTCTCTGAAATGCATCTTCAACTCCAAAATGGAGAAGGCACCTCTGTTCGTGAACATGTGCTTAATATGATGGTTCACTTCAACGTGGCAAAGATGAAAGAGTCACGCATCGATGAGTGTAGCCAGGTTAGCATAATTTTGCATCCGTTGTATGATAGCTTCCTGCACTTTGTCAGTAATGAGATTATGAACAAAGTGGACTATACCCTTACAACTCTCCTCAACAATTTACATACATTCCAACCCTTGCTGAAATGTAAGGAGAAAAAGGTTGGTGAGGCAAATGTTATCTCGTTATCAAAGAATTTCCACAAAGGTTCAACCTCAGGAACTAAGCCTGCACCTTCTACTTTTAACACTTCCAAGTGGAAGAAGAATAATGGTGGTAAGGGGAAGGAAAAGGCATCTGCTAACCCATAGTCTGTCGCCTAGCAGGTTAGGTGACTAGCACCTATTGACAAAGGAAAGTGTTCCATTGCAACCAAGATGGGCACTGGAGGAGGAATTGTCCTCGCTGGATCAAGGGGAAGAAGAAGGGTAAGGCCAAGGCAAAACAAGGTGAATATGATTTGCTAGTTTTGGAAACTTGTTTAGTAAAGAATGCCTTAATTATTGACTCTAGGGCCACGAATCATGTTTGTTCTTCTTTTCAGGGGATTGGATTCTGGTGGCAGCTAGAGGCTAGAAAGATGACGATGCGAGTAGGCACCGGGCACGTAGTGGGAGGGCTCCAATTATCTTTACAGAAGAAGTTTATCATTTTTCATGATGTTTATATAGTTTCCGAGTTAAAGATGAACTTGATTTCTGTAAAATGTTTGATATAGTGTAAATATACTATTAATTTCGAATTGAATAAAGTGTTTATTCATAAAGATAAAGTTGAAATCTATTCAGCAAATCTGAAATATAACTTGTATGTGCTAAGGCTGTTAGCGATGAGTTCCCTCCATAACATAGAAATGTTTAAAACTGTCATAACTCAAAATCAATGACAAAAGATTTCTCCAAAAGAAAATGCCCAAATTTGGCACCTTCTATTAAGGCACATCAATCTCAATAGGATTGAGAGATCTTCTAAGCGAGTTAGAGGAAAAATTTTTATCGGTCTACGAATCTTGCCTCGAATGCAAGATGACTAAAAGACCTTTTACTGGCAAAGGTTATCAAGCCAAAGAGCCTCTAGAGTTAGCGCATTCTGACCTTTGTGGTCCGATGAATGTGCAAGCCAAGGGAGGCTATGAGTATTTCATCACATTTACTGATGATTACTCTCGGTATGGGTATGTTTATTTAATGCAATGGAAGTCTGAATCCTTTGAAACGTTCAAAGAGTTCAAGGCTGAACTTGAAAATGCATTGGATAGACGGATTAAGACACTTCAATCGGATCGAGATATAGAGTTTTATGATTTGAGGTTTCTGACACTTCGATCAGATCGAGGTGGAGAGTTTTTGGATTTGAGGTTCCAGAACTATATGATAGAACATGGAATAGTTTCCAACTGTCAGTGTAGAGTACTGATAACGGGTAGAAATACACAAAGCAATAAGAGAATGCGATGGTAAAATAAGAAATATCATGTCCAAAAGCGTTAAACAAAAAGGAATTGTGATCGCATGCGCCCATCGTATAAAAGTAGCTAATTTACTTATTTTGTGCAGGAAAAATGCGATGGCGCAAGGGAAATTGCGATCCAAAGGAATTAGACGTCAACGTGCTTTGAGATTGCGATCGAAAATTTATGTGATTGTATACGATCATGAGAAGTTGCTCAAAAAGGTGGCCGCATAAACACTGTGCATCAAGGTGACAACATAATAAATGATGATGGGACGGAAAGTTAATGACAGTCAAACCCGAATTTAATTGACAAGCCGTTAAAACCGCACTGTAGCAAGTACACTTAACTTTCGGTGACCATTAATCCATGCATCAGAGAAGGGGATTTAAGGACAGCCCATCATTGCAATCATTAGAAAGGAAGGCTACTTCACCTTGAGCTCTATAAATACCAAAGGTCACCATTTTAACAAGTCATATAGAGATATATACAAGTTAGAGAGCCGTTAGTCTGTTCACGTACATACCCATGCTTAAACGTAGAAGACGAAGACGAACAAGGAGATGAAGAAGTCGAGATATCATTCCTAGATAGATCGAGAGACTGTCGGAAAGCGTACAAAGGAGAGAGGGCCAACACTTGCAAGAGCAAGAATACACATCGAGAACAGAGTTGGAGTGAAAAAGAACAGTGTAAAAGGCCACGGGAAGCAAGACATTGCTTATCGGGCTTCTTATCTCTCAATTCCATTTGTTATTTTGTATTCAATACTTTATTTATAGAAAATGAAAATCTAATTTCAATCTATGTTCTATCTCTCCATATTCCGCATTAGTAGCTAAATTTCTTAATGGGTTGAGAAGTACTTAGCTAGCATGACTTAAGATTTACATTTTATGCGATCATCTTGTCTTATGTATGCGTCATTCACCCTTTAGAGATACTTGAAAGAGTAGTCTAAAGATAGAATCTAGACTTGAGAGAGTCAGATTAGAATCTAGGCTTGAGAGAGTCAAATTAGAACCGCATAAGCAAGAAATAGAAAATTAGACATAAGTTCTATTGCTATTAACACATCGCATGCACCCTAGAAATAGGATATAATAGTATGCGGTCACCTTGTTTTATGTGTGCATCATTCATCATCGCATAGACAAGAATAGAGGCTTAGACATAAGTCCTATCGACTTTTTTGTATACATCGCATGTATCCTAGAAATAGGAATTATGGCATTCTGCATTTAGAGATGACGTGCTGTTATTTGTGTGTAGCATGATCGCATAACTTGTGCATAATCTTAGGAAGTGTCAGCTAAACCCCTTTTCAACCCGTTCATCGCATACTCATTGTAACTCTCGATTTCATCAACGTTGCGTTCAAACTCCGTCACATAGGAAAAAATCTTAATCAAAATAACAAATGGAATTTAGAGATAAGAAGCCCGATAAGCAATGTCTTGCTTCCCGTGGCCTTTTACACTGTTCTTTTTCACTCCAACTCTGTTCCAGATGAATAATCTTGCTCTCGCAAGTGTTGGCCCTCTCTCCTTTGAATGCTTTCATAGTCTCTCGATCTGTCCGGGAATGATCTCTCAGCTTCCTCGTCTCCTTGCTCGTCTCCGTCCTTTAAGTCTAAGTATGAGTATGTACGTGAACAAACCAACAGCTCTCTAACTTGTATATTATATATATATGACTTGTTACAATGATGGTCTTCGGTATTTGTAGAGCTCAAGGTGAAGCAGCCTTCCTTTCTAATGATTGCAATGATGGGCGGTCATTAAATCCCCTACTCTTATGCACATATTTATGGTCACTGAAAGTTGAGTGTACTTGCTATAGTGCGGCTTTAACGGCTTGTCAACTAAATTCAGATTCGACCGTCATCAGCTTTTCGTCCCATCATGATTTATTATGTTGTCACCTTGATGGGCAGTCTTTATGCAGCCACCTTTTTTAGCAACTTCTCACGATTGCATTGCGATGATGCCTAATTCCTTTGGATTGCAATTTTCCTTGCGCCATCACATTTTTCCTGCATAAAATAAGTAAATTAGTGCTTTTAACCGACGGGCGCATGCAATCGCAATTCCTTTCTGTTTAGCGCTTTTGCACATGTTATTGCTTATTTTACCGTCGTATTCTCTCATTGTTTTACTTATTTGACCTGTAATAACTTGTAGGCTTATGCATGAATGTAAATCCTACTACTGGGACAAGCCAAATCTTTACAAGAGGGGGTTAGACCAGATCTTGCGACTATGTGTGCCAGAGACTGCTTTTCAGCGCATACTTTCCCAAAGCCATTACTCACCCTTTGGTGGACATTTCGGAGGTCAACGCACAACAGCAAAAATATTACAAAGTGGGTATTATTGGCCAACTCTATTCAAGGATGTGCGAGACTATTCTATTAAATGCGACAAGTGCCAACGCACGGGAAACATTTCATGGAAGAATGCGATGCCGATGACATTATATTGGAATTGCAACTCTTCGACGTGTGGGGCATAGACTTCATGGGACCATTTCCACCATCAAATGGTCACAAGTACATTCTGTTGGCCATCGATTATGTCTCCAAGTGGACTGAAGCAGTGTCATGCGTCACAAATGATGCGGCGACAGTCTTCAGATTCTTGTGAAAAGCATCTTCACTCGTTTTGGCAGCCGATATTCCATAATAAGTGATGCAGGCTCCCACTTTGTCAATGGCATCATTAATAGACTGCTGCTCAAGTACAATGTCCATCATAAGACTACCACCACATATCACCCCCAAACAAACGGCCAAGTAGAGTTGTCTAATAGGGAAATCAAGTTGATTCTAGAAAAGGTGGTGAATCCCTCACGAAAGGACTGGGCCATGAAGCTTGACGATGCCTTGTGGGCATATANGGGAAATCAAGTTGATTCTAGAAAAGGTGGTGAATCCCTCACGAAAGGACTGGGCCATGAAGCTTGACGATGCCTTGTGGATATATACGACAACCTATAAAACACCCATAGGCATGTCCCCATATGCGCTAGTGTTTGGGAAGGCATGCCATTTACCGCTTGAATTAAAGCACAAGGCACTGTGGGCAGTGAAGAAGCTCGATTTTGATTTGAGGACTGTAGGGGAAGAGAGAAAACTTTAGTTACTCGAGCTAAATGAATGGAGACTTCAAGCATATGAAAATACCAAGATTTACTAAGAGCGTACAAAGAATTTGCATGACAAGCGACTATGTGAAAAAAATCTCCAAGTTGGTCAAAAGGTCTTGCTATTCAACTCTAGGCTACGACTCTTTCCGGGAAAATTAAAATCACATTGGTCCGAACCATTTATAATTAAAGAAGTATTCTCGCACAGTGCGGTCTAATGAAGAAGGGACCAGTGTATTCAAGATCAACGGACAAAGAGTCAAGATGTATCACGAACGAGACTTTCATCGTGAGAAAACCTCCGTGGACCTGAGGAATCCCGACTGAAGAAGAAACGAGCAGTCCTAGCGTTGATCTATGACACAATCTCATCAGGGACGCATCTTTTTTTTAGTATCCTTTTGATATCTTTCTTTCATGAACTTGCCTTACTTTTTGTATAACCACTACTCTTTAGAATTTCCAACTCTGTCTTTCATAATTTTTACCCTCTTCATATTTAGCAATGATCGTAGTGAACGATTGCGATAGAGCTATGTGATAATCTAAAAACACGCGACCGGTTCGATTAGCCCATTGCAATCAAGGAACCAGTCCATCGCAAAACAGGATGCGATCAAAGATGATGCGGGCAAAGAGCAAATTTGGGGGTGATGTCTATCCTTGACTCATTTGATTTCAATTTTTCACTTCTCGCATCTCATTTTAATATTGCTAAATTTTACTATTGCATTCTCTTTAGTTTGACACAATCATTGAATTTTGATTACTTTATCTAGTCACCGCATTCTTCCCCGTACCAATTATGATTTCAATGATGAAATTCATGCCAGAGTCAAATTAATTTCAGGACAGTCAATTCACGAAACATTTCTAAAAGTTAGCGGTCCATCAGTTTTCCTTCAAAATGATTTTGACAAAATTTCCTAAGTTCATCACATGAGTTATTTCGTCTATCAACAATAAGGACATTGTTGTGTATAAATTTGGGGGTGCTAGTATTATTATTTTCAACCTTGCTACTTTTAGAAATTTCAAAAAAAAAATCATAACATTGAGATCAGACCTTACTCGTAGTTGGATATCCGCATGACACCCGTGGGGGGAAGCCACAACGAAGGTAGGAATCGTGATCAACGCATAAATCAAGTGATCACAACTCCGTTGCCAAATAAAGAAATGGGCATAAGTTTAGACTGAGAAAGAGCGCTTTGCTCGTAGTTGGNTTATTTCTTATCGCATGTACTAGAGTCAAATTAATTTTAGAACAATCAATTCATGAAATATTTCTAAAAGTTAGTGGTCCACTAGCTTTCCTTCAAAACGATTTTTACGAAATTTCCTAAGTTCATCACATGAGTTATTTAGTCTATCAACAATGAGGACATTGCTGTGTGTAAATTTGGGGGTGCTAGTATTGTTATTTTCAACCTTGCTACCTTTAGAATTTCAATCTAAAAAAAAAAATTATTATAAGTTTAGACTGAGAAAGAGCGCTTTGCTCGTAGTTGGATGCTCGCATGACACTCGTGGGGGCAAGCCAAAACGAAGGCTGGGCACTTGGATCAGTGCAAGATCACAAAAGGAATATCTAAATCTTGCAAGGATAAAAATCACTTAGAGACATCTCGGCTAGAGAATGTTTTGAAATAAATCATGCGATATCCATGGAAATGAGTAAAGTATTTTTAAAGGTTCAACTTGTGGTCCCTAAGTATTAGAAATATTTTAGAAAGAAACCAGGATAGAAATTAAGAAGGCATTGGTTCATGAAATTTGAATAAGGCACCTTGAGAAGTTTAGGTAAGGTAAAAGCAATTGACTTTCTAAAGAAAATCTTTAGTTTATGCTTGAGGATAAGCATTGTTTTAAATTTAGGGGTGTGATAACGGGTAGAAATACAAGTTATTACAGCTCAAATAAGTAAAACAATGAGAGAATGCGACGGTAAAATAAGCAATATCATGTCCAAAAGCGCTAAATAGAAAGGAATTGTGATCGCATGCGCCCATCGCATAAAAGAAGCTAATTTACTTATTTTATGTAGGAAAAATGCGATGGTGCAATGGAAATTTCGATCCAAAGAAATTAGGCGTCAGTACACTTGGAGATTGCGATCGCAAAGTCATGCGATCATATGCAATCATGAGAAGTTGCTCAAAAAGGTAGCTGCATAAAAACTGCTCATCAAGGTGACAGCATAATAAATCATGATGGGTGATTACTAAAATTAGGGTGAATTCAATTATGTGATGCATGTCTTAGGTTATGCATTTATACTCATGTGTTGGTGGTCATGCGTTGGACTATGCAATATGCAATTACGAATGTATGCGATGACCATGCGTTCCTATCACAAGTTTTCTTGCGCTTCCGCCAAGTATAACGAGAACGCAAGTTTTTCGGGTGATCCGAGGTTGAACTCAGGGAATTGTAACTAGATGTATGCGATGATGTGTTTGCAGCGGATGAATAAAAGAATGATGGGGGGTTATAAGCTAAGCACTACTCCTACTCCTAACAAACAGATTAAGCGGTGAGAAAATGGTTGAGAGGTAGAGACACGACAACTGTTGATGCGTAGTAAATGTATGGAAAAATAGATAAAATGTGAAGAAGTCTTCAACGCAACCCTAAGCTTTACCGCAAGGGTAACCCCAGCCAATGCAAGCCGTGTGATCATGCTTAGGACACATGCGATGTATATGCGATAGTGCCGAGAAGTCTATTTCTAATCCTCCATAACCCGCTCACGTGCTCTCATCGCATAAGCGTGATAGCCACATACCACCATATCCTACTTTTGGATGCATGCAATATCCTATCCGTAGGGTGCATACGCTGTGTAATAGCAAATAGAGCTTATCTCTAAGTTCCCCATTCTTGCTTATGCATTCCATCCGCTCTCTCAAGTCTTAAATTTGGGTTTAGACTACTTTCCCAAGTATGCCTAAATGATGAATGATGCGCTCATAAGACAAGGTAACTGCATAAACTTGGCTGACGTAAGATTATTCCTATCTCTAGTGAACACTTGCTTACATTGCTTAATGCGACCAACCACTTACCCTCCCAGGCAGTTAGTTGTTTTTTATTTTATTCATAGACAAGCATTGCGTCCGCTTATAGATAAGCGTAGCTACAGCTTCACTCTAAGCAAATGAGGTTTTCTCACACACTCACACAACGCACACCTCCCGATGCTTTGCTACATGCTTCATATTCCTATGCCGCGTGATTAAGTATGCAATACTCTAACAATCTTACTCAATGATGCGATGAAAGTTAAGGATGCTAAGTAAAGGAAGATGGAGATGGAATCGAAGGAAATATAGAAATGCATTGATCACAAAATGTATTAATTCCTTAAGCCCAAATGTAATACAATATAATATAAGGAAAGAAGAGAAAATGAAAGGACCAGCTGGAAGCAATGTCTTTCTTCTAGCAGAAGTGTGTCAAGGTTGTCGGTGATGCCATGGAAGAGCGGTGGAGCAGACTCTCTCGAGCTCTAACTCTGACGAAGGCTCCAATCGTCACTCGGAATGGATGAAGGAGATGAAAAACTCTCAAGCTATCTTTTCACGCTTTAGTCCTGTCTCTTATACACATCTAGATGTGTATAAGAGACAGGAATGGATGAAGGAGATGAAAAACTCTCAAGCTATCTTTTCACGCTTTAGTCTGGATCACAAGGATCCACCCTAAGGAAAGCCTCAGGCGAAAAACCTTAGTTAAAATGAAATTCTGCTCATCGGCTTCTATTTATAGAGCTTGATCGCCGACAGCATTAATGGATTTGCTCTGTTTCTGACATTCGCGGTGCGATGGTCATTTTCTGAATCTCTGCTGCAAATGGCGTGGTAGGTGAAATGTCAACATCATCTTTTGATTCTCTCGAGATATGCGTAAATGTTCCATTCCACCAACCTTGCGTTCATCCCTCTATTACGGTTATCATCATGTAGCTGCAAGCTCTTTGCAATGACCGCATTCGCTTGTTGACTGCAACTTCTATGCGATGACCACATTCACTCAACGATCGCAATTCCCATGCATGGACGCATTCGCCCGACGGCCGCAACACCCATACGACTGTCATATGCGTTCACCGTATGCGATTAATGGACACAATATTCATGCGTCATTCACCGCATGCGATTAATAGCCCGGCTTTCGCGTATGCGTCCGTTTCCTGCGTTAGCTACAAAGATAGACAATTGAACGCATCATAATGCATAATAGTGGGTTAACCGAGATTCTTAAGGCCGGACGACGCAAACTCATTTTCTCATGAATTCCTAACATATTCGCCGCATATTTTACTTAACAACCCTCATAATTCTAAATAAAAGACCTAAGATGACGGGCAGATGGGACAGAAAGTTGATGACGATCGAATCCGAATTTAGTTGACAAGCCGTTAAAGTTGCACTGTAGCAAGTACAGTCAACTTTTGGTGACCATTAATCAGTGCATCAGAGCAGGGGATTTAATGACCACCCATCATTGCAATCATAAGAAAGGAAGGCGACTTCACCTTGAGCTCTATAAATACTAAAGGCCACCATTGTAACAAGTCATACAGAGATATATACAAGTTAGAGAGTCGTTAGTCTGTTCACGTACATACCACACTTAGATTTAAAAGACGAAGACGAACAAGGAGTCGAGGAAGCCGAAAGATCATTCCCATACAGATCGAGAGACTGTCGGAAAGCATTACAAGGGAGAGAGGACCGACACTTGTGAAAGCAAGAATACATATCGAGAACAGAGTTGGAGTGAAAAAGAACAGTGTAAAAGGCCATGGGAAGTAAGACATTGCTTACCGGGCTTCTTATCTCTCAATTCCATTTGTTATTTTGTATTTAGTACTTTATTTATAGAAAATGGAAATCTCATTTAATCTATGTTCTATCTCTCCATATTCCGCATGAGTAGCTAAATTTCTTAATGGGTTGAGAAGTACTTAGTTAGTATGACTTAAGATTTACATTTTATGCGATCATCTTGTCTTATGTATGCGTCATTCACCCTTTAGAGATACTTGAGAGAGTAGTCTAAAGATGGAATCTAGACTTAAGAGAGCCAGATTAGAACTGCATAAGCAAGAAATAGAAACTTAGACATAAGTTCTATTGCTATTAACACATCGCATGCACCCTAGAAATAGGATATGATAATATGCGGTCACCTTGTTTTATAAATACTCATGAAGACATGACATGACTAGTGAGAAAGGTGAAATACTTAAAGATAATAATGAGATTTCAATAAACTATGTCATAATAGGAAAAAGATGGAATCGAACTCATGTAGTTATTGACAACATTTTTTTCCATATAATGTTGCTCTTAACATTATATCTGAAAATGAGGATTCTAAATCAAAATATGTTGAAGAATGTCGACATAGAAAAGATTGGCTTCAGTGGAAAGAAGCAATCACGGTAGAATTAAATTCACTTTCAAAACATCAGTTTTTGGACTAATAGTCCAAACACTAGAAGATGTCAAACCTGTGGGATACAAATGAGTATTTACGAGGAAAAGAAATGAAAATAATGAGGTCACAAGATATAAAGCAAGACTAATTGCACAAGATTTTTCATAAAGACCTGGTATTGATTATGAAGATACGTATTCTCCGGTGGTGGATGCAATTACATTAAGATATTTAATTGTTATAACTGTGTATGAAAATTTGGACATGCATCTTATAAATGTAGCCACAACATATTTATATGAACCTCTTGATAATGATATTTATATGAGAATCCTAAAAGAATTTAAGGTAGCCTGAAACATATAAATCACATTCCCAAGAATTATATTCAATAGATTTGCAAAGATCATTATATGGATTAAAAAAATTAGGATGAATATGGTACATGATGGAACACGAGACATACGCAGCGGAATAAGAACCTAATTACACTCTAATTGCTTTTAAATTAAAGGAAAATAGCATGCAATTTGAAGGAAAAACAGTAATTAAAATTATCTTTGTAGCTCCTGAAAACCGCTCTTCCTCGCTGAATCTCGACCCAAACACGAATGGACCACTAGAGTTAACCTACTATCCTCTTGACTCAAAATCGGGTTGTGGGACCCGGTGGATGAAGAAAACCGAGAGAGAGAAAGAGGTGGAAAAAAAATGGAATTTGGGTAGGGTTTGGGTTTTTTTTTTCAGCCCAATTTTAGAAAACAATTTGGCAAAATTGGCAAAACTTTTTTCATTCAAAATGAAAGCCCATTTTATAGAAAAAAAAACTATGCAACAATTGCATGATCCAAATCCATAAAAGCCCAACACCTATAATCCACTATCTTAGTGGGTTTAATGTCTCCACTATAAGCCAATACCTAGCCCACTATTTTGTTAGTGGAATTATCCAACAAAAGTTTGGATTCCACTAACTATAGTCAAAAGGCAAAATAGTCATTTGGTCAAAATCAAACTTTGACCAAAAAGTCAACATTTTGACTTTTTATGATTTTTTCCGCATTCATTTTCTCGAAATTCAAATCATATTTGAATATAAGGTTGGTCAAAGTTTGACTTTTCAAAGTCAAAAGTCAACTCTTTGACTTTTTACATCTTTGACCATTTCCATTATTTTCGAGCTTCCGAATATGAACGTATTCATATTCTTGATATTTAAATCACATTTAAATATTAAAGATGTATCTCTAAACTGAAAACCCGACCGCTATATCACATATACTTGTCGGTTTCTCTGTCTTCACCTAATTCGAACAATTCGAATCATTCTATCATACTATTCTAAGTTTATTCCATATGAGCTAGTAAGGGAATCTAATGGACCTATAGATCATGGGTTCCAACGATCCGAGATTAGCAAGCTAAACTCTTTAGACAGAGCTAATCAGCATTCGTTAACTAACGGGTCATTCCACTATAGTCCCATAGTTGCACTCCCCTCACTATAGATATATTTATGTCCATTTGATATAACCATAATTAATAAGCTAATCATTCATAGGTTGTTCATAATCTCGGCTGGGTCATAAAAACCGTTTTACCTCCAAGACTACATCTTGTGCCTTAAGTTCCACTGATCCTCTAATGAACAATTGTTTTAAGGTCCAACCTATAAACCGAACCCCTCTCGGCCCAAGGAGAGGGTGGGGCCCCTTGTTCAAGACCTGGATTCAGTACTAAAGGAACAACCTATCTACCATCCATATAACGGGTAGGAGTGAATTTCGTCTTGCACCCTATGTTCCCAGCTATCTACCCGATATTACCCCTGAAATGGGAGGCTTATTGGGCCAGTGATGATGAGCTGCCCGAACCTATGCAGATCTAAGGATAATTCTGAGTGAACAGGAGTTCATAGTTAGCTCAGGATTAAGATTAAGTTACCTAGGTTATCAATTAACGAAATAGTCAGTTTTATACATAAAACGACATTTAGAACGTAAAAAGTGACTATTTCATGGTTCAGTCTTATGAAAACTCATTGCATAGGATGCCCCCACTCACATATCTCTATATGAATGATTCAGGATCAAATCGTTTGTACTAACTACAAAGTGGGCCCCATCCATAGTGTCCTCAGAACAAGGCATCCAACCTATTCCTATACTATAGACCATTTTAAGCTATATACTCGAACTTGATCCATGTTTTATGTCATCACATAAAGTTCAAGTCTACATTAAATAGCCTTAGGACCTTAGTTTATTGGATTCAAGATTACAATTTCAATAGCAATTTTATCGAAAAATAAAATAGAATATGTTTATCAATTTACAAACTACAAGTCTTAGGACATAAAATCCAACAGACTCCCACTTGGACTAAAACTCCTAGTGAAATATCAAAATTTGCATTTAAGTGAGAAACATATGAGTACAATAAACATATGAATACAATAAACTAGGGTATATACCCAAAAGTTCTCCCACTTGTCCTAGTTTACAAACTTCGTAGACCTAAACTCTGTAGGTGACCTTCAAACACTTTAGCCGTGAGGGCCTTTGTAAAAGGATCAGCAATGTTTTGCTCAGAAGATATCTGGGTTACTACAACATCTCGATGATGTAAAATCTCCCGGATCAGATGGTATTTGCGCTCAATATGCTTGCCGCGCTTATGGCTTCTTAGTTCTCTTGAATTTGCAACTGCACCACTATTATCACAATATAGGGTGATAGACAGATGCATATTTGGAACAACTTGCAAATCTGTCAAGAATTTCCTCAATCATACTACTTTCTTTGCTGCTTCGCAAGCAGCTATGTATTCAGCTTCCATTGTGGAGTGCGCAATACAGTTTTGCTTCACACTTCTCCACACTACTGCTCCTCCATTCAGAATGGACACGGATCCCGATGTAGATTTTTTTGCATCTTTATCTGTTTGAAAATTAAAGTAAGTGTATCCAATAAGGATCAAATCCTTTGTACCATATACGAGCATGTAGTTCCTCGTTCTCCTAAGATACTTGAGGATATTTTTATGGCGGTCCAATGATCATATCTAGGATTGGACTGATACCTACTGACTATCCCTACTGCGTAGCATATGTCAGGTCTAGTACATAACATTTCATACATCAGGCTCCCTACTGCGGAAGCATAGGGAATGCATCTCATATCCTCAACCTCTTGAGGTGTCTTAGGATATTGATCCTTTGACAAATAAATTCCATATCTGTAAGGTAACAAACCTCTTTTGGAATTCTGCATCTTATACCTAGACAACATTTTGTCTATATAAGTTGCTTGAGACATGGCTAGTGTTTTGTTCTTGCAGTTCCGAATAATTTGAATCCTGAGAACATACTGTGCATTCCCTAAATCTTTAATTTGGAACTGCGTTGCTTAGCCATTTCTTGATGTCTTTAAGGAACTACTTCATTCCCAATGAGTAGAATATCGTCTACATATAAAAGCTAAGAACGCTATAGTAGAATTGACGATCTTCTTGTAAACACAAGGCTCGTACAATCTATTCAAAGCCATAAGATTTGATCGCAGTATCAAATCTTATATTCCAGATCTAGAAGCTTGTTTTAACACATAAATAGATTTTTTTAAGCTTACAACCTTTTGTTCTTGACCCTATGCAATAAACCCCTCTAGTTGAGCCATAATAGATACTCTTCTCAAGATGCCGTTTAGAAAGGTTGTCTTGACATCCATCTGCCAAATTTCATAGTCATAAAAGGTGGCAATGGATAAGAGTATTCTAATCGACTTAAGCATGGCAACGGGAGAGAAAGTTTCTTCATAGTCCACTCCCTCTCTCTAGGTATAACCCTTTGCCACAAATCGAGCCTTAAAAGTCTATACTTTACCGGCTTGGTCTCGTTTTCTCTTGTAGATCCACTTACAACCAATTGGTTTTACATCATTTGGTTTATCTACAAATTTCCAAAAAGAATTGAAGTACACAGACTCCATTTCGAGGTCTATGGCTTTGACCCACTGATCACGGTCCACATCTTTCATCGCCTATTTATAGGTCAATGGATCCTCTATGCCGTCATCAGGTATGACGACTTGTGTTTCTGTTAAACCCAAGTAACAGTCAGGCTGATGAAAAACCCTCCCACTATGTCGAGGCATTCTCAACTTTTGAGAAGGATGTGACTAACCAAATGTACTAGTTTTATTTACTACTTTAGTAAATGAACTAGCTCTATCGGTAGCGTTTTTGGAAATTTCATTCAATACTAGTCTATTGCGAGGTTGATGAATTCTTATGTGGTCTTACACTAAGAATGTGGCATTTGTCGATACAAATACCTTATTCTCTTGAGGATCATAAAATAGACCACCTTTTATTTCTTTTGGATAACCTACAAATAGGCATAGTTTTGAACGATGTTCAAATTTTTTAGGATTTTGCACCAACACGTGTGTTGGGCATCCCTAAATCCTAAAGTGACGTAAACTGCCTTTACACCCTTTCCATAGCTCATAAGGTATTTATGAAACACTTTTAGAGGGAACGTTATTCAAAATATAGACAACAGTCTCTAATGCATGTCCCCAAAAAGAATCAGGTAACTTAGCAAAGCTCATCATTGAACGAACCATGTCCAACAAGGTTCTGTTTCTTCTTTCAGATACACCGTTCTGCTGTGGCATATTAGGTGCAGAGAGTTGTGACTTGATTCCGTGTTTTATCATATAGTCCTGGAATCTTAAATCATGTACTCCCCACGTCGATCTGATCGTAGTGTCTTAATTGTTTTACCTAACTGGTTCTCAACCTCAGCCTTATATTCTTTGAACTTTTCAAAAGAATCAGACTTGTGATGCATTAGGTAAATATGACCATACCTTGAATAATCATCAATAAAACTGATGAAATATTCATACCCACCTCCAGCTTTGACATTCATCGGTCCACAGAGGTCCGAATGTATTAGCTCTAAGGCCTTTTACAGTAAAAGATCTCTTAGTCATTTTTCCTTCAAGACAAGACTCACATGGAGGTAAAGAATTTTCTTCTAACTGATTTAGGAGTCCATTCTTAATCAATCTCTCAATCCTTTTGAGATTTATGTGGCCAAGTCTTAGGTGTCATAGATAGGCATTAGAAGAAACTTTTTGTCTTTTATTCTGAGTTTCGGCTGTTCTAAGCATCTCAGTATTTAAGACAAATTTTGCTTTAGTTGGTCTTAAGTTATATAAGTTGTTTTCAAGTATAGCAGAACAAATTTGAATACCTTTCCTGAAAATGAACGCTTCATTAACTTCAAAAGATATTTTATACATTTGTTCCATAATAGAAGCGATAGATATTAAATTCCTCTTCATAAGAGGTGCATACGAAACATCTTTAAGTATGATAAATCTATCGTTAAAAAACAACTTCAAGTCTCCCACTGCTTCGGCCGAGACAACCTCTCCTGTTCCAACCTTGAGGGTGATCTCGTCTTCTTCAAGCTTTTTTCAAGAACTAGTTTCCTGAAAAGAGAAGAAAATATGTTTAGTGGCTCCTGAATCCAATATCCAGGTTGAGGTATCATACTCCACTAAACATGTTTCAGCAACTAGTAAATCATATTTACCTTGTGCTTCTTTCGAGGCAGGGGCCTGAGGACATTTCTCAATTAAGACAAATCTCAAGTCATCTTTTACTAGTGTTGAATTCAGATTGTTTTTCCATGTTGACTAATTATCGCCATTTAGTTTCTCGGAAGCTAAGAGTTGATCTAGAGAGCTAGTCATGCTGAAAAGAAAAACATATCATTTTTAGTAAAAATATTAATCTTTTAAATCCAATCAAGTTTAGCAAAAAAACTAATAATGTACCCTTCATTATTATATTTTGCAATGATATTTCAACGGTTTAGAATAACCTTTATCGAGGGGTTATCCACTATTCCTCTGTTGAACCAAGACTATCTTGACTAGATAATATCACCAGAATAACTCTTATTCCTATAGTAACTCAGTTATCATTATTTTGGTCAAGAATTTACTAACAGTTAATCATTATCGTAAGTTTGACCCTCCATTTTCAAACCTCAAAGATTGGAATCATTATGCTCTCGAAGTTGGAAAGACAAAAATGAAAACGGACCTGAGAGACCCTATCAATTTCTAGAGTTCGCGGAGTTCCGAATACTATAATATAGCCCTCCGATTGGTAAGGTCGCTCTAGGGCAGACATGCAGACGCATTATAGGAATCTCACGGTGCGACTTAATGGAAGAGACCGTAGGATGTGTTGACACACTTCCTTCTCCTACTTACTATGAACAACTTCTCTTATTCACCTTGGTATTGACTCATGCAAACACTCTTCAAAAAGAGTCCGCTCCTAGGGCGGCCCAAAGCCAAGAATGAATCTCACGGTATGAACTCTTATGGATGCTAGAGCTAAAAGTACATTACTTCTCTCCAGCTGAAGTATTCTAGACGGTTAGGGTATAAAATACTTAGCGATATATTTCAGCTAACTAAATATATCCTAAGTCTAGATGATTCATCCAAGTATAACTTTTATACTGGATTTTTAACCTACGATGTCTAGGTGATAAACAAATTTTATTACCTCACACTGCTCACGCATGCTCATAAAACCGGTTTAACCTAACTCAGACACCGGCTTGATCTCCAGGTAGTAGGTGTTCCGTGAACCGTTAACATAAAAACCTTCAACTTTAGTCATCTTATCTGACTTTTTGCCAAGATCTTGCCGGATGAGTTTTCTTGTAACTTCGGTTTTACAAGATATCGACCTATTTTCTATGAAAATTGGGATTGCTCGATGGTTAACCCTAAATGAATATGCATCTTATCTTTGTTATAGATTTTAGAAGTCTAGGTTATTTTATAACAATTATAAAATAAATTATAACAATTATAACCTAGAGCATTCATCTATAACATGCTTCCTTCAATCAAACATGCTTTAATATAACACTTATATTAAAACTAAGCATGCATAGTATATATTTTATAACACTTATAAGATATAACAAATGCATGTCACATGCTTTTCTTTTGGTGGGTGTTTTTTCCTTTCTATTCAAGTTTTGAATGAAATACGGACTAAAGTGGATTTATTATGATTTTTGCATTGTTTTTCTTGAAAATAGCATGCAATTTGAAGAAAAACAGTAATTAAAATTATCTTTGTAGCTCCCGAAAACCGCTCTTCCTCGTTGAAACTCAACCTGAACACGAATGGACCACTACTAGAGTTGACCTACTATCCTCTGGACTCAGAACTGGGTTGTGGGACCCGGTGGATGAAGAAAATCGAGAGAGAGAAAGAGATGGGGAAAAAGAAGATGGAATTTGTGTAGGGTTTGGGTTTTTTTTTCAGCCAAAATTTTTAAAAAAATTGACAAAATTGGCAAAACTTTTTTCATTCAAAATGAAAGCCCATTTTATAGAAAAAACCATGCAACAATTGCATAATCCAAATCCATAAAAACCCAACACCTATAATCCACTATCTTAGTGGGCTTAATGTCTCTACTATAAGCCAACACCTAGCCCACTATTTTGTTAGTGGAATTATCCAACAAAAGTTTGGATTTTCCACTAACTATAGTCAAAGGGCAAAACAGTCATTGTGTCAAAGTCAAACTTTAACCAAGAAGTTAACATTTTGACTTTTTATGATTTTTTCCATGTTGGACTAATTTTGACCTCCTGAGCATGAATCCACATTTTCATTTTCTCGAAATTCAAATCATGTTTTGAATATAAGGTCGGTCAAAGTTTGACTTTTCAAAATCAAAGTCAACTCTTTGACTTTTTACATTTTTTACCATTTCCATTATTTCCGAGCTTCCGAATATGAACGTATTTCATATTCTTTGATATTTAAATCACATTTAAATATTTAAAGATGTATCTCTAAACTGAAAAACTCCGACCACTATATCACATATACTTGTCGGATTCTCTTTCTTCACCTAATTCGAACAATTCGAATCATTCTATCATACTGTTCTAAGTTTATTCCATATGAGCTAGTAAGGAATCTAATGGACCTATAGATCATGGGTTCCAACGATCCGAGATTAGCTAGCTAAATTCTTTAGACAGAGCTTAATCAACATTCGTTAACTAACGGGTCATTCCACTATAGTCCCGTAGTTGCACTCCCCTCACTATAGATATATTTGTGTCCATTTGATATAACCATGATTAGTAAGCTAATCCTTCATAGATTGTTCGTAATCTCGGCTGGTCATAAAAACCGTTTTACCTCCAAGACTACATCTTGTTCTTAAGTTCCACTGATCCTCTAATGAACAATTGGTTTAAGGTCCAACTATAAACCGTACCCCCCCGGGCCAAGGAGAGGGTGGGCCCCTTGTTCAAAACCTGGATTCAATAATAAAGGGACAACCTATCTACTATCCTATAACGGGTAGGAGTGAATTCCGTCTTCCACCCTATGTTTCTAGCTATCCACCCGATTCTTCCCCTGAAATGGGAGGCTTATTATGCCAGCGGATGATGAGCTGCCCTCACTTATGCAGATCTAAGGATAATTCCGAGTGAACAGGATTCATAGTTAGCTCAGGATTAATATTAAATTACCTAGGTCATCAATTAACGAAATAGTCAGTTTTATACATAAAAACGACATTTAGAACGTAAAAGGTGACTATTTCATGGTTCAGTCTTATGCAAACTCATTGCATAGGATGCCCCAACTCACATATCTCTATACGAACGATTCAGGATCACATCGTTTGTACTAACTACAAAGTGGGCGGCATCCATAGTGTCCCAGAATAAGGCGCGCTAACCTTATTTCATATACTATAGATCATTTTGGCTATATATTTGAACTTGATCCACATTTATGTCACTACATAAAGTTCAAACTACATTAAATAGCCTCAGGACCTTAGTTTATTGGATTCAAGATTACAATTTCAATAACAACTTTATCGAAAAACAAAACATAATATGTTTATTAATTTACAGACTACGAGTTTTAGGACATAAAATCCAACGGTACAATCGCCTGAGTGGATATTTGAAAGAAGGATATCAAAAAAATCTAATATGTCCATGTGTTTTTATAAAGAACTCACAGTTAAGATTTTTTATTAGAATTGTATATGTTGATGACTTAAATATAATTGAGACTCCTGAAGAACTTGCAAAAGCAATAAAATATTTTAAGAAAGAATTTGAGATGAAAGATCTCGGAGAAAAAATACTTTGCCCTGGCTTGCAAATTGACCATTTAGCAGATGGATAGTTGTTCATAAGTCAAGTTATAAAGGAAAAGATTTGAAAAGATTTTATACGGACAAAGCACATCCACTGAACATTCCAATGGAAGTTCGTTCAGAAACATATATTTCGACCTTGAGATGATAATGAAGAACTTCTTGGTCCTAAAGTACCATATTTTAGTGCAATTGGTGCTCTTATCTTGGTAATAATACAATACCCGATATTGTATTTTTAGTAAATTTATTAGTAAGATATAGTTATTCTCCAACAAGAAGACATTGGAATGAAATTAAGCATATACACTGTTGTCTCTAAGGAACGATCGACATGAGTTTGCTTTATTCAAATAAATCAAAATTTGATATAGTAGGTTCTGCAGATTTTAGATATTTATCTGATCCACACAAAGCTAGATCTCAAACAAATTATCTGTTCACATGTGGAGGAATTGCTATATCATGGCAATTTGTGAAACAGACCATAAAAACTACTTTCTCAAATCATGTTGAAATTCTTGCAATTCACGAGGTTAGTCGAGAATATGTATGGCTAAGATCAATGACTCATCACGTTCGTGGAACATGTGGTTCATCTTCTAGTAAAAATCTTCCAACGATATTATAAAAAGACAACATAGTGTGCGTATCCCAAATCAAAGGACGATATGTTAAAGGAGATAGAACAAAACGTATTTCACTGAAACTTTTCTACACTCATGATCTTAAAGAAAATGATGACATCACTTTACAACAAATTTGTTCGAAAAATAACCTGGCAGACTTATTTACAAATGTATTACCGACCACAACCTTTGAAAAACTGGTGCACAACATTGGAATACGGCGACTCAGAGATCTCAAGTGATGTTTCTACGAGAGGAAGTAAATATACTTTTAAGAATATTAGATTATATGAAATATATACTTTTTTTTTCTTTCATTAGGATTTTTTTTTCAGTGGATTTTTTCCTAATAAATTTTTAACAAACACGTATTTATTTTTTCCTCTTAATTGTAGAAACAAGTTAAAAGATTTCATGTGGCTCAATTATTTCATCCATTAAATTCAATTAATAGGAATGCTTCATATTTCTGTCCCACGTTTTCAATTTCAACCCGCAACTTCATATTATGTCCCCACTTCACCGCCACAAGCCTCTAGTCTCCTTGACTTGGACTTGTTAATTAATTAATTATTTTTTGTCATGACAGACGGGAGGGAAATCCAATTCACCACACATTCATATACCTAATTTGATTAACGATCTATGATTTGATCTTTATTTATGAAGTCTTTTTTTCCTGGAAAGAAATAGGGGTTTTGAATAAATTAGATTTTAGGAATTTTCAAAAATATAAAAATAAGAAAAAATATTTAACAAAATAGCAAAATTTTAAATTTTTTTTTTATAGAGACTAATAAAGGATAATAAAGATTTATTACTATCAATAATAAAAACTGCTAGAAATCTATCCTTGATAGATGCTTATAGAGGTCTATCAGTGTTTTCTTTTTCTTATTTCTATAAATAGTTTGACATTTTTTTTATCTGTGAAAATTTTCCTAAATTTTATGTGTTTTAGATATAATAAGTTTTTTTTTTTTTTTTTTGTACAACTATTAGGAATTTGAACTTCGGATCTCAAAAGAGGTAATATATGTTATTATTTCAGGTATACCTGCTCACTTTAACTTAGAAATAGAAGAGTTAAAAATTTAATATAGTTTTGTTGTGAATATGAACATAATTAAATTATTAATATATATATATTTTTTAATGAAAAGTTATTAATATATCTTTACTTGAGTCTTGAGTTCTGATTCAAAAGCCAATTTTTTATAAAAAGAAAAGTATAAAAAAAAGAAAAGTGTATACTTTGCTTATATATATTTCAAAATATTGTATTTTTAGTTCCTCATAAATCTACGTTTAACGAAATATATCTTTAATTTTTTTGACAATATATAAGGTAAAGCATCAAATATCTAACTTTGATGTTAATAGTATAAATATTATATCAGTTGAGCTAAGGTTATTCTAATGAAATATATCTATTAATTCGCCATAAATCTAAGTTTAGGAAATATATTTTTCAAAGCATACATATTCTCTTTTAAATCTGTTTGTTTTTACCATTTAACATATAAATAATACATATTTCAAACCTACAAAACTAATCATTATAGAAAATTAACCATATAGATAAAATTTTGAAACTTTCTTATTTGGCACATGTGATAATCAATTATTTGATTTTTTAAAATTAAGTTTGTAAACCTTATTTCATTTGCGAGCTAAATTTTATTATCTAGACTTTAAGGATTTTTTTTTTCAAAACAAGTTTTTAAAAATGAAAAAAAAAACTTTAAAAAACTTTGAATTGGATTATGAATTGGAATGTTTAATTAAAGGAAAAAAGACTCGTATTTTCAAAATTTGAGGAATATTTTTTGTTTTGCTAACTAAACTTTAAGGACTCGTTTGATGACATTCTCGTTTTCTGTTTCCTGTTTATGTTTCTCTTTTTTCGAGAAACTGATCTGTTTGATAATTATTCCAGTTTCTTATTCTCAAAATTTGAGAACATTCCTAAAAATAGGAGGAATTTCTCATGTTTTGTTTTTATTTTATTTAAATTTGTTCCTATAAAATATTATAATGGGACTTTGCTCATTGATGTAACATCTTATGCATTCCTCAACTCTATAATCTTGGGATCAAATCTCACATGGGATTTATTTTATTTTTCTTTCTTTTTATATATTTTTTTCTCTATATGTTTTTTATCTTTCTTTTATTTATATTTACTTTCTTCTTTCTTTCTTTTATATTTCTTTTTTCTCTGTATTTTTTATATTTATTTTATAATTTTTTATTTTCTTTTATTTATATTTTCTTTCTCTCTATTTTTAATAATTATTTGTTTATTTCATTTATATTTATTTTCTTTATTATTTTTTAATATCTATATTTTAATCTAATTTTGAAATTTTAATTTTCAAATATTTAGGTTTATATATTATTTTGACTTTCAAATTTCAAAATTTCACTAGGATTATTTTTAAATATTTAGATTTATATATTATTTTGATTTTCAAATTTTAAATTTTCTATAGAATTATTTACAAATATAGGAAAATAAATCAAAATACTGTTTATCATGGTCTATCACAAATAAACTGTGATATTTTACTATTATTTGTAAATATTTTCAATAGTTTTGTCATTTAAAATAATTTTCCTTTTAAATATGTATATATAAACATTTTTTGAATTTTGAATTTTAAATTTTACAAAATGCATTTTATATATTTTTAAATTCATATTTTTCTTAATTTTTCTGACATACGAAACCAATTATAATTTTATAATAATATAAATTTTTTTTACTAAGATATTTATTTAGGCTCCTTTTAATATTTTTACCACCACAACATTTACATAATAATATAATTGAGTTAGATTTGAGACTACATCATTTAAAATTTAAAACAAATGACTTGAATGAGAAATAATATTGTAAATCAAATTTTAGCCACATATGAATGATAGAAACAATTGTATTATCGAAATTAATTTTATATTGGGACTTATGTGTATTTGATAGTTTAAATATTTGATAACTATTTTTACACTTTAATTCATACTATATATATCTTTTCATTTTATATAATTAGATTATATTTAAACTATAAAATATGGAAAATATATAAGGAAAAAAATACAAGAAACAAAAAATAAGAAATAGTTATCAAACAAGTTTCTATTCTTGTTTCTTTTATCCAATAAACAGGAAACATGAATAGTTATCAAACATATTCCTATTTCTTGTTCTAAAAAAAAAAAGAAAGAAATGTTATTAAATGGACCCTAAGAGATATTTTCAAATTTTAATGTGAAGTTTTAAAAATGAAAAATTTTGTTTTTGTTTTTTTTTTTTCATTTGATAATGATTGAAATGTTTATTTAAAAAAATAAATTAAGAAAAAAAAAGAAAAATGGGCAAAATTTGGCACAAGTTTCAAAAAATTCGACAACTTAAAGCAATTTGATTGAAGAAAAAGTCTTAAGATGATGACAAAAATAAAAAGGACAAGTGGGACATAGAATGTGTGTCATTGCAAAGGAAATTTTGTGCATATGGGTCTTTTTATAGGACCTTTATGAAAACAAAATTTAATCAAACTTGAAAGTTTCTTCTAAGAAAATAATAGCTGATTAGTAAAGGAAGTGAAGCAAGAAATGGAGTGTGAAAAAGAAGTAGGAAATGCAACATATATAATTCTAATAAGTGGAGTGAGCAAAGGATTAGGAAGAGCTCTAGCATTGGAGTTTGCAAAGCTTGGCCATATTATTGTTGGTTGTTCTCGAAACCAAACCCAATTGGATTCACTTCAAGCTCACCTTTCTACCATTTCTTCACTTAATCATGTCTTCCTCAATCTCGATGTGGTATGTAATATCTGTATTATATTTTCATCCTCAATTCTTATTTGATAATCATTTATTTTATTCTTATTTTAATAAATATTTAGTTTTTATAAACGTGTCGGTTATCTCACCATTTTTTATTTAAATATTTGAATTCTTAACCAATTTCTAAAAATAAATATAAGTTTTTCATAACCTTCTTTTTTAATGAGAAAAATAATACAGTTTTGGTCCATGTATTGGAAAGAATATGTGTATTTTGGTCAGTGATGTTTTAAATTGGTTATTTAATCATCGAATCTTTAAGAACAAGCTTACCAAACACTAACATAACTATTAAATTTAAATGAAAATATGGTAGATGAGTTGATACACATAAATATTATCTAAATCCCTAGTTAAACAAACAACAAATTACCCCATTTTGCATTTGGATCAAATTGGGCCTAAGGATGAAGAGAGAGGAGAGCGAACATGAGGACAACAAGGGATTCGAGAAAAGGATGGAGAAAAAGAAAGCATTTAATAATTCTTTTGGCAAAGGGAAATTCACATATTCTTAAAAAGTCAGGGATTAAGAAGGTTTTTTTTTTTTTTCATTTTTTAATTTTGAAAAATTGACTTTGATTTTGAAAGTATTTCTAAAATTTACGTAAGAAAACATAAAGTAATGTTATAGGCTTAATTTTCAAAAATAAAAAACCAACAATCAAATGGTAACCAAAACGCGGCCTTCAAAATAGGTATAGTACTACTTTGTTCCCTATACTTTCGAAATTATTTTATTTTGGTTGTTGTACTTTTAAAATGTTTATTTTCGCCCCAATACTTTCAACTATTTTAGTTCTATTTAGTCCATACGCATTTTTAAAAGGTGGTCATTTTAGTCTCTTAAAAAATGAAATAAAAATGAGAATGAAAGGAAAAAAAAAATTTTAATATTGAGAAATACAAAGGCCAAAGAACAATGTATAAAAATTAAAACGAACGTATGAAAACTTAGAGATCAAAATATAAAATGAAATAATATAAGTGCGATACATGTATTATTGTTTTGTAGTGCTCAAATGAGGGTGTGAAAGAGATGGCACAAACTGTGTTACAGAAAGTGGGCTGTCCTCATATTATTGGTAATTATTGTCTTTTTTGATTTATAATTAATTAATGAAATAATGAGATGATTTACTTATAATTGTATTTTGTACAGTAAACAATGCAGGTGTGATTAATGAAAGCATGAAGATGTGGAAGTGTTGTGTTAAAGAGTTTGATAATGTGATTGACACAAATATAAAAGGAACAGCAAATATGTTACGTCATTTCATTCCTCTCATGATTTCCAACAATAATCAAGGAATTATTGTTAATATGTCTTCCATTTATGGAAGAACTCCAGGTCCTATGGTATGTAAACCCTTTAATTTCACTAATTACTTTCGTTATTTTTCATATATAAATTAACAAGGTTCAAAATCTATTACATCCAAAGATAAGTTTTACTAATATTTTGTAAAATATTAGCAAACCATACATATAAATAGAGATGTCCAATTTTCCACAGAGACGGGACCTCATCTGAATGAGGCAGAGATTCCCAGATTAGGTGAGGAATGAGGGAGGGAGTGAGGGGAACAATTCCACGTGAGATCAACGGGGACGGAGACGGAAAATGTATTCCCCGTCCTTGCCCCCGCCCCGTTCCCTGTCCCCACCCCGATTAGTTTCTACCTATTTATTTAGTATAGTTATGCAATGTTATGTTATTATTATTGTTATATAAATATTATATTTAAATTTCAAATTTGACTATTTATTGGAAAAGAAATTGAATATGTTTAAATTGAATATTTAAATTTAGATTATAAATATGTGAATAATTTGATTTATATTTATTTCTTCTACAACCAAAATTTTATTAGCTTTTTTAAACCAAAATTTGAGTAGTTTATCTTTAAATTCAAATTGTCATGTAAAACTAACCATAATAAACAATTTAATTAGAAAGTTAATTATTTAATTAAAATTTGCTCATATTAGTGATTTAAATTAATTGGTTTTTATAAAAAAGTAACGGAAAAAATTCTCCATAGGGAACCCGATCCCCGCAAATTCCCCGCGGGGAATCCCCGTCCCGATCCCCTATGCAATTTCACGGGATGGAGAATGAAATGAGAAACGGAGATGGGGATGGGAAATGGCATCCCCGGCCCTGTGGACATCTGGCCTCTCATTATACCATTGTGAAGATATGTGGAGTGTCGTTATCCTAATATATAAAGGGTTTCTTATCTTTGATTCTTAAATTAGTTTAAGAACTCCCGTTCTAAAAACAAGAAAAAGCGCGTTGGCATGGAAAACTCACACACATGGCGGATTATGTGCTCCTCCGGCCTACTTCTCTAATTCGGTCTTATTTCAATGTTTAAGTTAGTACAACGAGTATTTAACTCAACTAATTAAGTACAAAGAGAGTTAGAGTTACTCGACTTGAGGTTGTCAATATGGAGCTATTTATAAGACCCTCCCTCAAAACAACTTGGTATTACATGTAATGCCAACAGTGTCTGAATGAGAGTAACCTTCGAGGTTGTAGGGTGCTAGTAATGAGCTCGATTATGTTATTTCACTTTTGGTAGAACTTTACGAGCTAAACTAGTTCGATCCAAAACTTGAGGGTTTTTTACTCTCTTTGGGGATGTGTCGTTCTCCTCGACAACCCTTTGTTTCTATTTGGATTTGGGCTTATCCTTGGGCTGAATGTTCAAGGAAATTCATTTGCTTTATAAGAAACTACTCATGGAAGAGAGCTAGCTTTTTGAGTAACATTCTCTTTCCTAATATTGAATTCTTCCACTTGACCAATCTTTTGTATGATATTGACATGATTGTATTTTGTAGGTTTCAGCATATTGTAGCTCAAAATGGGCAATTGAAGGGTTAACCAAATCAATAGCCAAAGAGGTACCAAATGGAATAACAATTGTGGCATTAGATCCTGGGATTATTAACACAGACATGCTTGCTTCTCATATTGGTCCTCTAGCTTCTGCATATCAAACTTCTCAAGAATGGTATCATTCTACTAATTTATTTTCATACTTTGCAGTTCCAGTGAATAAATAAAATAACTTAAGATCCATTTGATAACCATTTCGTTTTTTATTTTTAGTTTTTTTGAAAATTATATATATTTTCTCTCAATTTCTTACAATAGTTTGCATCTTTCTTTAATACAAAAGTTAAATTCTTAGCCAATTTTATTTAAAAAAATCAAGTTTTTAAAAGTTGTTTTTTTTAATTTTCAATTTTTGGTTTGATTTTTAAATACATTGGTAAAAAATAGGTAACAAATCTAGACATTTAGAGGTGGAATTAGTGTTTATATGCTTAATTTTTTTTTTTTTTTTTAAAAAAAAAAAGTAAGGCTCCATTTGGTATCTATTTTGTTTTTAGTTTTTATTTTTGAAAATTAAGCATATGGACCTTCCACCTTCAAAATTCTTCATTTGTTATCTACTTTTCACCAATTGTGTAAAAAACCAAGCTAAATGTTTAGAACTAAAAAAGTTGTTTCAAAAAGTTGTTTTTGTTTTTGGAATTTGATTAAGAATTCAATTATTATATTTGAAAAAGATGTAAATCATTGTAAGAAATGTGAATGAAATAGGCTAAATTTTCAAAAACAAAAACAAAAAAAAACTAAATGGTTATCAAATGGAGACTAAAATAGTTATCAAAGGAAGCCTTAAAAAACAAAAAGTCTTTCATTGAGTAATATAGGTTGGATTTTAGTTTTCTTTCTTCGTTTTTATTGAAAACTTTCTTACGTTATTTAGGAGAGTATATTATTTGATCACTTAACCTTGAGATTTAACGGAAACTATAAAGATTTAAGGCGACATTTACTAAACTGTAATGATAATCAGTGTAAACGTAATGAAATTTTATTTATGGATCAATTGTAATGAGCTTGAATCATAAATCTAATTAGATTAATTTTGATTGCACTTACTTAAAATTATAAACAACACCAAAAAATAATTAAATAGACTCACTTTTTCATTTCCATTGATCAATTACGTTTCCAGTAGGGCAAAAGTGCCCTAAATTCAGAGACATGTTTCTCTTGGAATACGGTAGCATACTTTTTGCTTTAAGTTATTTTTTTATGAAAAATATATATTTTTATCTATAAATTTTGAGTTTTCACTTACGGCCGTAGGACCTAAAGATCTCATACTTAATATAATTTTTAGGTTTTGTTTTTAATTTAGTTCTCAAAGATTTTAAAGGAACAAAACTCAAACATCAAGAGTAAATGTGTAATATTTTGAAATTTAGAGATCAAATAAAAACTAGATCCAAAACTTAAAAACCAGCAATAATTTTTTTTTCCTCTTTTTCATTATTTTTTATTATTTTTTTAAAAAAAAAATAAATTTGAATGTTCCTATAATTAATAAATTCGTGGAGCACATGAATTTTTTTGCAAGTAATTAGAACAAGAAAAGTATGCGTTGTTTATTACCTAATTTATCTTTTTAGAATATTATTTCTTGTTTTTTTTTTTTTTTTTATTTGATTCTAGGAATTTCTAGTTTTTGTGGTAAACTAAAATTTATTTACATTTTAAAATGGGCGGTGAATATGTTTTTTTTTGTTTTTTGTTTTTTTAAGCATATGAAGGAGCGAGAGGTTGAACCTCTAATTTAAAAATTGATAGTATAAATTTATGTCAGTTAAACCATGTTTAAGTTGTAGATATAATTCCAAAAATATATGTATATAAATATATAGTAATTATTTTAAATGATAAAATTGCTGAAAATATTTACAAGTATAACAAAATGTTATTATCTTCAGTAATAGACCGCAATAGACTTCGATAGACGTTTATATTGACACTGATAGATGTCGATAGACTACAGATGTCTATTGTGAGTTATTACTGATAGACGGTAAATCTTTACTATATTTATAAATAAGTTAGTTCATTTACATTTATTTGAAAACAATTACCATTATGCATTTTGAATTTGAAAGATTTTTAAATAAATGGTATATGTTAAGAACAAATAAAGAATATACTCAAATGACTAGTTCATCATGCTTTAAACATATCTAATAATTGATATGAAGTTGTTTCTTATGCTTGAAACACATATCATATATATCACAATTAATTTATTAAATTTTGTTAGGGCTACAAAGGCAGCTTCTATGATTCTCAACATTTCAAGTGCTGATAATGGTGCATCTCTCACTGTTGATGATCCTGGTATTCTTCCTATCATAAAAGGATGATCCTTGTATTCTAGTGAGGTGAATTCTTATAAATTCCAAATTACTCGGTAATATTTGAAAATTTCCCATATGTTTTTCCTTGCTTATACTATGAGACGTTTATTACTGTTATTTTTCGAGACAATAATGTTGTGTGACTATCGATTATAATGTGGAAAGTACTTTTGATACTACGTTTTTACCTTATTAATTGTCGTGACGCTATTGAGAAAAGAATTAAATGTATCTTTCTCCTCTATAACATATTATTGAATAGTCCTCACCTCATGACCCATATAAAATGTGCCATTATTTCACTATGCACCTACTTAATTATTTGATAACTTTTTTTACTACTTGTTCGTATTAGTATTCAATCTTCCATGTTGTTTCATAATTTTATTTTTGTGTTTCAATCAAGTGGTATTTTGTGCATATAATTAGGTTGAATTACAAACTAGTGCCTTGAGACTAATTTGACACTTTATGAATTAGTCAAAATTTGTAAATTGTCAATTGAATTTTGTAACTAAACTTTAATGATCAATAATTAATTGCATAGCATGAGACATATTTGTGTGAATGGTTTGACAAGCGAGCACTTCAATATCTTATTGTTCGAGTGTAAGTTTTAATTTCATGATTATAGAATAGAATCCTAATATCGTATAAAATATTAATGGGCAAGATCTTTGAACTAGATGATTTTCACAATAACATACCTTCAGTCCATGATAATGTTCTTCTAAAGGATTGAAATTAGGTTTCTTGATGAGGAGAAAAGAACTACTTAATGCAGTAGAGAGAGAACCAATCCTTAGGGTTTTATCTTTATAAAGACACCTCCCGTTTAATTAAGGAATTATTATTTAATTAATCTATGAATTATCTTTTACTTAATTGGGTCAATAAAATGATAGTCCCAAAAGATAAAATAGGGAATAATGTACATGGACCACATTAACGATATTATTAAATTTAAAATAAATCTAATGTTCTCCTACTTGACCTATTTAACATTATTTACCATATATGTTCATAAACATAATGGGCAGAGAAGATAAAACTTTTTATATTCATATTATGATATCAATGTCAAGTCAAAGAAACTATTATCAGATCATGGCATGGACTTCCCCCATGTCCACCTCAGGTTGTAAGTCCTCTAACATTTCTTCTATTTTTGATTGGTTTTCCTATAATTCTAATCAGTCTCTTCCTCACTTGCTCTTTATCTCCTCTTTTCTTATCGGGGTCACCACTTTTCCCTGTTAATCTCTACAAAAAAAAAAAAAAAATAAATAAATAAATTGAAGCCGGGGACTTCTAGAAACTCACGCACACTAAATAGAATTCAAAAATTGACTAAAATAGTTGCTAAGATTTTCGATAATTGCGCCAATTTATTCGAGGCCTATTAGGATCCAAAATAAATAAAATTTTACCACTCTCACGAGCTTGTAGGCTATTGAGGATGAGTCATCTCCACAGGGAACCTTGAGATATTTTAGCTAATTTATGAATTCGAATGGTCACAAGTGAAAATTAAATGGCATAAATGTAAAAATATAATTTAAGACATGAATTCGATTCAATTAAAGGATCTAGCCTTGGGATTCGAAATCCATTCATTCACTTGATTGATCATAGAACTTCTAAAATTATGTAATGCTTGCTAATTTAAATCTTTATTCCATGTGTTTAAGAAGGACCCAAGCTACATGTCCTGATGCATTGATTAATTTTTTTAATCAACCTAGATGTTCAACTAATTGGGTTCAATAGTACGCATATTAATTAAACACTTACATTAAGAAAGATAATCTAGTTAAGTCGATTAAATAAGTTGGATAGCAAAAATTATTAATCAATTCGTTCTTGAAATTTGTTAATCATGCAATATGTTAGTGAAAGGATGGATCTAACAACCTAAAATACACACCCAAGTATGCTTTAACCCCTTTCCCATTGAGATAATGAAATACGAAGATACTCCTCACTAGCAATCAATCAATATAATCAACGAGAGATGACCAAAAACCCACAAATTCAATGCAATAGAGAAATTAATACTTCATTCAAGAACAAGAAGGTATAACCAAACATACAAGATGCATCATTATTATTTATTTATTAAAAAAATTTGCAATAGAAATGCTAAATTTGAACTTTAATGGAGGGATGTAATCTACATTGTTTGAGATTAAAATTTTCTGTTTAATGATGTTTTATTAGTATATTCATGTAAGAACTTGAATTTTTATTATTTATTTCGAATTGTTTGAATAGAGGGATTAGAATTCAAGAATTAATTAATTTTTTAAATTAATTTCAATTTAATTTTTCAAAATTAATTGAAGTTACATTTAATTTTGTGGTGAAAAAAATTGGATTATTTTTACACGTGATTTGGAATTGGTAATAATGGTGTTTGCTTTAAAGATTTGGAGAAATTATTTATATGGGGAGAAGATATGAATTTTCACAGACCATAAGAGCTTGAAATATTTTTTCACTCCGAAGGAGTTAAATATGAGACAAGGTAGACGACTAGAGTTAGTGAAGGATTATGATTATGTGATTATGTATCATCTAGGAAAAATGAATGTAGTGGCAAATGCTCTAAGTAGGAAGAGAACCCATTCAGTTGTCCTGATTACCAGGCAAACTCATCTATGCAAGGATCTTCAATGGGCTGAGATTGCAGTAGCAGTGAGAGAAGTCACTGCATAGTTGACATAGTTGACGGTGCAACTAACTTTAAGACAGAAGATTATAGGTGTGCAATAAGGCGACCCTTACCTTGTTGGGAAATTTCGCAAGGTGAAGTGAGGGCAGAGTGGTGAGTACTCAATATCTTCAGATAATGGTCTCCATTATCATGGACGCTTACTTGCAGACAGTGACCTTAAGAATGAGTTATTCTTCGAATCTCATAGTTCTCCATTTTCGATACATTTTGGCACTACTAAGATGTACCAAGACTTAAAACGTTGTTACTGGTATAATGACATAAAAAAAGAGATAGTGGAGTTTGTTAGTAAGTGCTTAGTGTGTCAGCAAGTGAAAGCTTCGAGATAGAAGCTGACAGGCTTGTTGCAACCTTGAGTATACCAGAATGTAAGTGTGAGAATGTATCTATAGATTTCATTGTAGGGTTGCCCCAAATAGCAAAGGGCCTCACCATGATTTGGGTTGTAGTAAACACATTTCATTTTGGAAAAGTCTACTTTTTCGGTGAATAAGTGGAGGCAGTTATATATGAAAGAGGTGGTGAGGTTGCATGGAGTACTTATTTCTGTCATGTCTGACAGGGACCCTCGCTTTACATCTAGTTTTTGAAAGAGTCTCCAGTCAGCGTTGGGTATTCGATTAGATTTTAGTACAACTTTTTCACCCACAAATTGAAGGTCAAACTGAGCATTTGAACTAGACATTGGAGGATATGTTGTGTGCTTGTGCATTAGAGTTTTCAGGGAGTTTGAGACTCTCACCTGCATTTGATGGAGTTCACTTATAATAACAGTTATCAAGCTACCATTGGCATGTTGCCGCTTGAGGCCCTATATGGGAAGAGTTGCAGGTCTCCTGTATGTTGGGACGAGGTTGGTGAATAGAAGTTGCTAGGACATGAGTTAGTGCATACCATGAATGAGGCAATATAAAATATTAGTGCATGCAAATAGCTCAATTTGAAACTGATGACAAGGTGTTCTTAAAGGTGACACCTATGAAAGGTTTTTTGAGGTTCGGTAGAAAGGGAAAACTAAGTCCACGGTTTATTTGGCCTTTCGAGGTCTTGGAGCGTATTGGCCTTGTAGCTTATCAGTTGGCATTGTCACTGTCTCTCTCTTTAGTTCACAATGTTTTGCCATTTATCTACGTTGAAGAAGTATGTGACAGATCCGCCCTATGTGGTGGACTTTGAACCATTACAGTTGAATGAGAACCTGAGTTACGAAGAGAAGTCTATTCAAATCTTGGCCTAGAAAGTGAAACCGTTGCACAATAAAGAGACAACATTAGTGGAATAATCAGTTTGAGGAAGCAACATGGGAAGGGGAGGACGAGATAAGATCACAATATCCTAACTCTTTTAGGATTAAAACATTCAAAGATGAACGTTTCTTAAGAGGGAAGAATGTAACACCCTGAATATTCATTTAATTTTCATTAATTTATTTCGAATTTTTTGGATAGAGGGATTAGAATTCAAGACTTAAGTAATTTTCTAAATTAATTCCAATTTAGTTATTTTGAATTAATTGGAGTTATATTTGGTTTTGTTGTTAAAAAAGTGGATTATTCTAATGAGATAATTCTATTTTCTATTAAGAGATGGAGAATTTAAAATATTTTGGAGGAAAAAATTGGAAGAGATTTGGGATATTGGGATTTGATTTAATTTGGGTTAAATAATAAAAGATTTTGGATTGGAAAATTCTTATAAATAGAAAATTTTCAAAAATATTTACACTTTATAGGTAAAAGTTCCAAAAGTGGTTTGTACTTTAGAACCTTTTGCTATAAAATGTAAATATTTTTAGATATTTTTTTATATTTAAAAAGGATTTTTTTTCAAGAATTTAGAATTTAAGAGGGAAGGAGGATTTGGAGATAAAGGAGGAAAATGAAAATGAATAATTATATATATATATATAGAGGTTAATGTTTTATGTTCAAAGTACACTAATTCCTAGGTGGGCCCATGCACCAATTCACGGTGGAGCGTATCAAAATATGTTCAAAGTACACTAATTCCCGACCAGGCTCATGCAAGTATGCACCAATTCCTGGTCGAGCTCATGTAAAATATGTTCAATCAATTTCTTTTATACCCAGCGAAGACCCGGTGAAAACCGATGTAGTGATTTCAATCAATTTCCTTCATACTGTTGAAGCCCATTCGAGTATCTTAAACTTTTTGTATCCGATGAAGCTCGACCGAGAATTTTAACTCATTTTCTTTGTACCTGGTGATGCCCGACCGGGTCTCTTAAAAAAAATTATATATATATATTTTTTATAACTATATAAAAAAAAACAACCAAAACAATATAAATACAAGTACATGAATTCTAATATGGAAAACCAATTTTGGTGGATAATTTTTTGTATTGGAATGTGAAGAATTTTTTATCAATTAATTTTGGATAAATTAATTTTTTGTGAATAGATGTTTGTGGTGAATTAATTTGATAGATTGGTTATTGAAATTAAATGTGAGAATTTAATAAGAGGCATAAGAATAATTGTACAATCAAAATTTCTCAAATTTGTTTTTTCAAAAATGGGTCAAAAATAAAAATAAAATTCCAAAAAAGTCATTTTTGTCCATTTTCCTTCTTTCATACGCGCAAGAACCCCCTGCCTTCCATTTTTCGCTTGCATCGCGTATGCCGAGAAGACCTTCACCGCCGCCTAAAAACTGAGCCGCTTGACCGTCCCTTTTCTCCGTTCGTCGCTTTGCACCGTCGAGCCATACCGCCGCTTGTGTTAGCCAGTTGTGTTCGCCTGAAGCCGCCGTTCCTTCGACCCAAAAATCTGACCGCGCCGCTTCTTCCTTTGTTTCACCATTGACGCAGCGTGCTGCTGTCCTCACGATTCTGACCGACGCCAGATCGTCGTTCAATTGCCATCGACTGCCACAATACGTCAGCCAGTCACTACTGTCAAGTTTTCTGGCCTTGTTCTCACTGGAAAATCTGATTTTGGCTAAGGTTGTTAAGTTTCTTTTGATTTCTTGGTTAAATCTTGAGTACCCACTAAGTTGCGTTAAATCTTGGCTTGTCCCTAAGGTTGGACCATCAAATTGGTTCTTTCTTGAAGTCTTTAAATGAAGTTCGTTATAGAGGGCAAACACAACGTTTGATTAGTTGTTAGAGAATTTTAGATCGAATTTAAATTGGATGATGTAATTTGGGTGATTGAAACTTTTGGCTTTATTTGTAAGTTCTAAATATTGTTTATGACATAAAAAACTTGGTTCGCGATCTTTTTGAGCAAACAGGAGTTAGGATTGATTGAACTTGTTTGGACCAAATTTTAGTTAAAAAGTCTGTCTTTGTGTCAGGAATAAAATTTAAGGATTACTTTAATAGTATGAGCATGATGTTATTTATTTTTTTTATATGAGTTAATTATTTTATAGCATTTACTTAGTCTTTTTCTTTTTTCTTTTTTTTGTAAATTCGTGAATAGTATCGCTTTGAGGTGAATGCACGTTTATGGTAACGACCTAGTATAAGTCCTAAGAAGCTGAATCGTTACATCGTGGAGAAAAATCTTCTTAAATTGAAACAAAATATCAATTTGGCCATTCTAATGTGTGTGGCCATTTCTTTCAATTTTCCTATTTAGTTTGCGTCCACAAATCCTCTTTAAACGCATTTAATTTTATCATTTAATATAATAATAATAATAATAATAATAATAAATATTTATTATTATTATTATTATTATTTTAAAAAATTGTAATAAGACTAAATTTAAGTTTAAAGGAGGTATGTGAACTACATTGTTTGATATTAAAATTTTCTGTTTAATGTTGTTTTTTTTTTAAATATATTCATGCATTTTTTTTATTATCATTGTTTTTTTAGGAAAATATAGAATTTGAAGTTTTAATTTAAAATGTTATTATTATGTCCTTAAATGTCATTCAATATAATTATCAGATTCATGTTTAATTATATAAAATTTATTAATGAAAAAAACATTCAACATTTAATAACGAAAACTACGTATCCTTTATATCCTTTATATGTGGTTACATAATGACACGCGATTTCATTTTATATTTAATACATTTACAAAGAATATATTTTTGTTAGCTTTTGAAATGTATATGTAACCGTGCCCCAATTTCTTTATTTTATTAAGAAGCAAAGACAAATTTTATGACTCTCACATTTCCTCATATAAATATCTACTTTTTCTTATTATAAAGTTGTTAAGAATATTATAACAATAAATAGATGGTCACTGCCAACGCCATATGTCACTTTTCATGTTGTTCATGTGTCTTGTAATTATTCATATTTGGTGTCCATGTAAGTGCACATCCTGCTTACCACTTTTCTGACATTTGGTGGATCTTAAGATCACACATACCTGTCTCTTATACACATCTAGATGTGTATAAGAGACAGATATTAAATTTTCTCTATATCTGTGCTCTCTTTGTGCTCCTCAAATTCATAATACGTTATCAGTACGTGTTCCTGTCGTTTTCCCGCTATAAGTAGGTCATAAAGGTATGTCGGTTTTTCCCTCTTCGTTATAATTAATAAATTTAATGTTATTTTGCATATTCAATATCTATTAAATTTCTAACATAAGTACAATATTTTATGAAAGTGCTACCATGAAAAATCTCACAAAATTAGAATTTGTTGCACTTGATATTAACGTCAATAATTATTTGTTATGGGTACTTGATGTCGAAGTCCACCTGGATACTATGAATCTTGGGAAGACTATTAAAGAAAGAAATACGAAATCCAATCAGGAAAAAACAAAAACTATGATTTTTCTTCGTCATCATATTCACGAAGGATTGAAAATGGAGCATCTTACAATAAAAGATCCTCATATCATGTGAAACATTTTGAAAAAGAGGTATGATCATCAAAAAAACAGTTATTCTTCCTAAAGCTCGTTATGAGTGGATGCAATTGAGGCTATAAGATTTCAAAGCAATAAGTGATTACAACTCCGCATTATTTAAAATCAGTTCGAAATTGTTATTATGCGGAGAGAAAATTATTGATGCCAATATGAGAAGACATTTTCTACATTTGATGTCTCGAATATGCTCTTGTAGCAGCAATATCGAGAGAGGGGTTTTAAACAGTATTCTGAATTAATTTCATGTCTTCTCGTGGCCGAACAAAATAACGAGTTATTAATGAAAAATCATGAATCTCAACCAACCGGAACAACACCATTCCTTGAAGTGAATGCTGTGAATTTTAATAATAATCGTGGTCGAGGTCGTGGTTGTGGCAGAGGAAGAAATAATTATTATTTTCATGATGGTCGTTTTAATAATTCAAATTTCAAAAGAACCACACAAAATGATGATCACAAAGGAAAAACTCCACAAGATAAGAGTTAAAAAATTGTTGACAATAAATGCTTCCAATGTCGAATGACTGAGCATTGGCCACGTATCTGTCATACGTCAAAACACTTAGTTGACCTCTATCAACCCTCCATGGAGGAAAACGAGAGAAATGTGAAAACAACCAGGATAATGACATATTTGACCCATCCCACACGACAAATTTGGATGTGGCGGACTTCTTTGAATCTTCTGAAGAGAAGATTGACACAGTTGGTGGAACATCAAGTGTTTCTTTTGACTTTGAGAATATTTAGACTTAATGTTGTTGTTTTTCTTTTATCCATCTTCATGTTTTTTTAGTAACTTTTATATATTTCAAGTGTTGTTTTTCTTATTGTAATTATTTTCTTTTAGTGAAGAAACATACATCATTTTCATATGTTGGGTGACTAAAAATGAGTAAAGAAGATCTATATTTGGCAGACAGTGCAACTACACATACAATATTTACAAATAAAAAATACTTTTTCAAATTGACAAAGTTGAAAGCAAAAGTAAATACAATATCAGGTTCTGCAAACTTGATCGAAGGTTTTGGAAAAGCAAATATTATTTTGCCTAAAGGAACAAAATTTACAATTGACAATGCATTGTTCTCTAGTCAATCAAAGAGAAATCTCCTAAGTTTTAAAGATATATGTTGTCATGATTATCATATTAAGACTGATAGTAAGAATAATGTGGAATATCTATATATCATATCCATTGTCTCAAATGAAAAACGTATAATGGAAGAGTTTCCTGCTTTATCCTCTGGATGGTAGTATACTCATATACAAGTAATTGAAACATATGCAACAATGAACCTGAAGTTCATGAATCCAAACATATTTACAATTTGGCATGACTGATTGGGTCATCAAGGATCTATAATAATGAGGAGAATTATTGAGAATTCAAATGGACACCCATTGAAGAGTCAGAAGATTCTTCAATCTAATGAATTATCATGTGATGCTTGCCCTCAAAGAAAATTGATAATTAGACCATCACCAGCTAAAGTGGGGATTAAATCACCTGCATTTTTAGAACGAATTCATGGTGATATATGTGGACCTATTAACTCACCAAGTGGACGATTTAGATATTTTATGGTATTAATAGATGCATCTAGTAGATGGTCACATGTGTGCTTATTATCAAGTCGAAATCCTGCATTTGCAAGATCACTTGCTCAAATAATTAAGTTAAGAGCACAATTTCCTAATTATACAATTAAGACCATTCATCTTGATAATGCTGGTGAATTTACATCCCATTTTTTTTTTATAATTATTGTATGTCAATTAGGATAAATGTTGAACATTCTGTAGCTCATGTTCATACACAAAATGGTTTAGCAGAATCATTTATAAAACTTTTGCAATTAATTGCAAGACCATCACTTATGAGAGCTAAGCTTCCTTCATCTGTATGGGGAACATGCTATTTTGCATGCAATGTCACTTGTACGCACTAGGCCAGTAGATTATCATAAGTACTCGCCATTACAATTAGCTTATAGTTATGAGTTAAATATTTCCTATTTGAGAATTTTTTGATGTGCAGTATATGTTCTAATTGTTCCACCACAACACACTAAATGGGTCCTCAAAGAAGGTTAGGAATATATGTTGGATATGATTCCCCATCAATTATTAAATATATTGAACCCTTGACTGGTGATGTATTTACTGCACGATTTACTAATTGTCATTTTAATGAGACATTCCAACATTAGGGGAAGAACTACGAAGTTGGGAAAAGAAATTACATGGAATGCATCGTTATTGTCTCGTTTAGATCCTCGTACAGATTAATGTGAACTTAAAGTTCAGAAAATAATTCATTTGCGAAATATAGCAAATCAATTACCAGATGCATTTATAGATGCAAAGAAAGTAACTAAGTCACATATACCAGCTGCAAATTTTTCATAAAAAATTGATATCCCAACACAACAAGTTGTCACTAAGTCTAAAACACACCAGAAGCGTAGTAGACCAGTGGGTTCCAAAGATAAAAATTCTCGATAAAGAAAAATAATTAATAGTGAAAAAGACTTGGTTGAGGATGTAAATACCCATGAAAAAAATCCTCGACATGACTAGTAAGGAAGGTGAAATACCTAAAGAGAATAATGAAATTTCAATAAACAATGTCATGATAAAAAAAAGATGTAATTGAACGATCGAGTAAGTGGGAGGTGCGAGCTCTGTGTGGATTTGGTAGAGGGGAGGAGGAATTGGGAGAATGGCTAAGTCTATTGTATAGACTGAGTACTCGATCGTCTAGCAAACTTGATGCTTGATGCTTGATCGTTCACTCTCTTAATGACTATTGTATATCTTTTCTTTTTACCCGATCGAATGTATTGCACTAATGAAAAATTAAAACCATTTTCACTTTTATCCATCAGTTATTAAAACTGATTAAAAACTTTCCACTCAAAACGGTTAAAGGAGAAATTAACCACCAACAATTATCTTATAATTGTTTTATTATAAATAAATATAATAACTAATTTATCATATTATATTTATAACCTATAATTGTTGGGTTGATGCCCTTAAAGTCTCGTTGTCCTGTAGTTTGTAAACAATACATACGAGCACCTGTGATTGTTAATATATGATATTTACTTCACATCTTGTTTGTTTTGCTCGGTTATTTATTTTTATTGCTTTACCACAAATCAATTAAACATAAAATCCTTGGTTATCTGTATGTGGCTCAAGCATGTATGTAGTGACATACAAGTGGATCATGTCTTGAGTGATAACCAAAATGGTTTATAGTAAATGGATAAAGGAGGGAAACCTTATCCTCGTAACCTACGGATGCGACCCGCTTTATGGAATGGTCACAAGTATTGTGACTTGCCACAGATGGTCTGATCCTAATCATTCGTGTTGGGGACATGTGAGCGGGGCGGTCCTATACAAAGAGTTTGTATAAGACCTGACCACGAAGTGTTAATGTCTCGCTATATAACACGGTTCATGACAGAGACTTCACTTCATTAGGATGACGATAGGTAACATGACCTCAATCCTGGTGAGTTGGAACTCCTGCCATTGAGGTGGTCTTTGATTTGTATGGGTGTGACTAGCTAGGCGTCGATTCAAACATACCATTTTGGGGATTCGTCTGATTTTGGGAGCTGGGAACTCAGCCATACAAGATGGAATTTACTCATTCCCCGAGGCAGGGGTAAGTAGATAGATGGCTCCCTTAAGAGCTGATTCCGGGGCTTGAACGATGTGGCGCTAACACACCTTCTCTTGGGTCGAGAAGTGTTCACACATAGTTGGACTGTGTTGTATTGTTCATTAGAGGAATAAGTGGTACTTAAGGAGTTGAAATGTAACTATAGGGGCAACACGGTAAATTAGCCCAGCTGTACTTACGAGCATCTGTTGAAGGGTCATCATACTCATGATTGGTTATATCCGATGGACACAGAAATATATCTGTGGTAAGAAGAGTTCAGTTGTTGTCTTTAGTGGAATCACTGACAGTTAACGGATGGTGGATCTCGTGGCTAAAGAGTTTTAGTCAGCTATTCACGTACCGTTGGAGCTTCGAGCCACAGGTTCCATTAGGTCACCTGGGTAGCTTGGATAAAGTCGAGAACCAGTGTTTGGGTTAATTTGAAATGTTCAAAATTGACAAGAGGAAGTTCAATTATATATGATATAATTGGACTTGTTAATTATATCATTATATATTGGGCTAAATGTATGAGATTCATAATTCATTATTTTGGAGGAAATTAGATATAAATATGATTTATATCAAGTAGAGGAGAAAATACTATAGTAGATATATGATATCAAACTATAGGATATAAATATAATATGATTATATTTATTAATTAAACTAATTAATTAATTAATTGATAATTAACTGACTGATCCATGTTCGAACGTGGAAAGTGGGGCTGTGAAGGTCATGGTAACCGATGGATTAAAACAATGAAATTCATTTTCATTTGATAATTCAATTGTGCATTCGTATTCGTCCGCGCCCAAAAGAATCCGTGAAAGCGATCACGAGAGCCTTTACGATAGAAGCTCATTCATCTAAACGATCGTCTACCTCACGCATTCTCTAAACGATCGTATACATTTTTCCTAAACAATCGTGTAGCTCTACTATACGATAAGCATTTCTTCTATACGATAGCAGAGTTCATCTCCCATTTGCTTATCGTCTACGCGACGTCTTCTCCTCCGTCCTCTACCAAACTCACCAGAGCCCACTCTTTGGGTTTTTGACGCCGAGGATACCCGGGTTTCTCTTGGGGTGGTGTTTTCCCCGCTACATTGTTCGTGTACGCTTGGATCGTGCTGTTGTAGTCGACATACTCGCCGGGTGCCGGTAGATCGGTGGGAGGTTTTCCGCTGCTTTGGGTTCACACATACAAACAGAGTCTTCATCTGGTATGAACCTTTTTTCCTTGTGTTTTATTGTATTCTGAGCATGTCGATAATGAGTTTTATATGCATAACTGTATGTATGGAATGTATGTCGTTTGTATTTCAATCACTGTGAAATCGGAGCGATCTAAACCCGCTCATAGAACTCTCGGTTTGAGATCCTTCATTAATATCACATCATATTTAATATTTAAACCATAGTTCTTTTTCTCCTTTATTGCATTTAATATAAATCATATTTATATTAATTCCTCCAATTAATATATCTTATACATCAAATCAATTATATCACATATAATTTAAACAATTTAATTATATCATATATAATCAAATTCTCTCTTGTTAATTTGAATTTTTCAAACTAACCCAAAAACTGATTCTCAACATGAATCCATTGAGCTACCAACGGGACTTTATGGATCTGTAGCTTGAAGTTCCAACAGTACGTGAATAACTAACTAAACTCTTTAATCACGATATCCACCATCCGTTAACTGTCGAGCATCCCACTAAAGACCAACAGCTGCACTCTTCGCACTACAGATATATTTCTGTGTCCATCAGATATAACTAATCATTAATACAATGACCCTTCACAAATCGCTCGTAAGTACAACTGGTCAATTTACCGTTTTGCTCCTGTACTTAAACTCTAAGTACCACTGATTTCTTTAATGAACAATACATCATAGTCCCACTATGAGTGAACACTTCTCGGGCAATGAGAAGGTATGGCGCCACATTGTTCAAGCCCCGGAATCAGCCCTTAAGGGAATAATTTATCTACTTACCCCACTTCGAGGAAGAAGTGAATTCCGTCTTGTATAGCTGAGTTCCCAGCTCACCAATCAGATGAATCCCCAAAGTGGTAGGTTTAAATCGGCGATTTGGCCACTCGCACCCATATAAATCAAAGGACCGTCATCATAGGCATCGGTTCCCAACTCACTCGGGATTAAGGTCATGTTACCTATGGTCATCCTAGTGAAATGAAAGTCTCTGTCATGAACGACATTATATAATGTTACTAAATATTTTGTGTCTCTACATGAATGACCAGAATTAGATCATTTGTAGCACTTTACAACATTTGTAACATCTACAAAGAGGGTCATATCCATAGTGCCACTAGGATAAAGTTTCCCTCCTTTATCTATATACTACAGACTATTTAGGTTATCACTTAAGTCACGATCCACTTGTATGTCTCCACATACACGTTTAAGTTACAACGATAACCAGAGATCTTAGTTTATTGGTTTGTGGTTAATGTAACTAAAATATCTCATATTTCATAGACTTTAATGAATAAAATATCTCATATTATAAATCACAAATGTTTATTCATACAGGTGTTTACAAACTACAGAACCCAACGAGATTTAGGGTATCAACCCCAATAGTCACAAGATATAAAGCAAGACTAGTTGCATAAAGTTTTTCACAAAAACTTAGTATTGATTTTGAAGAGACATATTCTCTGGTGGTGGATGCAATTACACTAAGATATTTAATTGGCTTGACTGTGTATGAAAGTCTGGATATGCATCTTATGAATGTAGTTACAACATATTTATATGGATCTCTTGATAATGATATTTATATGAGAATCCCAGAAGGATTGAAGGTACCTGAAATATATACATCAAATTCCTGGGAATGATATTCAATAAAGTTACAGAGATCATTATATGGACTGAAACTGAAGGAACTCTTATCAAAGAGTACCTATGAGCGGAAGCAAGATCGTTCCAAATTCATTGTGATAGAAATAACGCATTTACAAACATACATACATGTTATGCATTAGAGAATAAATTAGACATGCTTTCAAAACTTAAAAACAAAGAACCGAAAGACTTACTTTTGAAGAACCTTTCTTCTGTCTTTCTCTTTATTTTGTTAGGAATAGCACCTCTCATTATCGCTGTGATCGTCAAGTCAATCGTCCATCAAATCTCGCTGCGCTCACCATCGAACGGTCTTCTACATGAACACACAACACGTAGGACACCACCACTTAGTAACCTCGATATTCTCGGAGTGAGAATCTAGAAGATGTGGGCTCTGTTGGATTTGATAGAAGGGAGGAGGAAATTATGATCGTTTACAACGACCAAGCGGGAGAAATTTGGTGTCTATCATTTAGATGAATGTTTGATTGTTTAGAAAAATGTGTACAATGGTTTAGGTAATCGGGGCTGATCGTTTAGGAAATCTCGCTCTCGCGCACAATCGTTTAGAAAAAAACTATACGATTGTTTAGGTCGACTGCGTGTGTACACAATCGTTTAGGAAAACTTGAGCTATCATGTAGGCTCTTGTTAACTATATGATGGGCAGTGCACAACCTTTTTTTTGAAGTGATAATCCTATCCCTTTGTAAAATGAAAACTATTTTCATTTAATCTTCAGTTATCAAAACTGAATGCAACTTCCCACATTCATGTATGGTTATGGAGAAAACCACCAACAAATATCTCATAATTTTTTTAATTATAAATAAATATAATTATATTATATTTATAACCTATAGTTTTAATATCACATCATGTGCAACATATAAACCACAGTTCATTTCTCCTCCATTAGATATAAATCATATTTATATCATTTTCTTCCAATTAATGTATCTCATACATCATGTCAACTATATCATATATAATCGACCGGTTTAATCATATCATATATAATAAAACTCTCTCTTGTCAATTTGAACACTTTAAACTAATCCAAGAACTGATTCTCAACTTTAATCCATTGAGCTACCAATGGGACCTTATGGACCTGTGGCTTGAAGCTCCAACGATACGTGAATAACTTACTAAACTTTTTAGCCATGAGATCCACCATCCGTTAACTGCCAGACACCACACCAAAGACCGACAACTACACTCTTTTCACCATAGATATATTTCTGTGTCCATCAAATATAACCAATCAATAGTACGATAATCCTTCACATATGCTCGTAAGTACAACTGGGCCAATTTACCGTTTTGCCTCTGTAGTTACATGTAACTCCTTAAGTACTACTGATCCCTCTAATGAACAATACAATATAGTCTTATAATGTGTGGACACCTCTCGGGCCATGAGAAGGTGTGTGACGCCACATCGTTCATGTCCTAGAATTAGTCCTTAAGGGAAAAATTTATCTACTTACCCCTGCTTCGGGGAAGTAGTGAATTCCATCTTGTGTAGCTGAATTCTCAGCTCCTAAATTAGACGAATCCCCAAAGTGGTAGGTTTGAGTCGAAAATTTGGCTACTCGCACCCATGTAAACCAAGGAACTGTCCTCAAAGGCAGGAGTTCCCAATTCACACAGGATTGAGGTCATGTTACCTATGGTCATCCTAGTGAAGTGAATTCTTTGTCATGAACGGTGTTATTTAACGAGACGTTAACACTTTGTGGTCAGGTCTTATACAAACTCTTTGTATAGGACGCCCCCGCTCGAATGTCTCCAACACGAATGATCAGGATCAGATCATCTGTGACAAGTCACAACACTTGTGACTATTCCATAAAGCGGGCCGCGTCCGTAGCATAACCAGGATAAGGTTTCCCTCTTATATTCATATACTACAGGCCATTTTAGTTATCACTTAAGGCATGATCCACTGTATGTCACCACATACATGCTTAAGTTACAACGACAACCAGGGATCTTAGTTTATTGGTTTGTGGTAAAGCAAATAAAACATCTTATGTTTCATAGACAATAATGAAGAAAATATCATATATTATTACATCACAAGCATTTATTCAATACAATATTTAGAAGCTACAGGACCCAACGAGAGTTTAGGGCATCATCCCCAACAGAAACAATCAGGATGAATGTGGTACAATTGCTTGAATGGATATTTATTGAAAGAAGGATATCAAAATAATCCAATATGTACGTGTGTTTTTATAAAGAAATCACAATTAGGATTTACTATTATAACTGTATAAATTGATGACTTGAATATAATTGAAACTCTTGAAACGCTTTCAAAGGCAATAGAATATCTTAAGAAAGAATTTAAGATGAAAGATCTCGGAAAAACAAAATTTTGCCTTGGTTTGCAAATTGAACATTTAGCAGATAGAATATTTATGTTGGATTTTATGTCCTAAAATTTGTAGTTTGTAAATTAATAAACATATTCTGTTTTGTTTTTCGAAAAAATTGTTATTGAAATTGTAATCTTGAATCCAATAAACTAAGTTCCTGAGGCTATTTAAATATAGACTTGAACTTTATGTGATGACATAAAACATGGATCAAGTTCGAATATATAGCCTAAAAATGGTCTATAGTATAGGGATAAGGTTGGGCGCATTGTTCTGAGGACACTATGGATGCGCCCCACTTTGTAGTTAGTACAAACGATGTGATCCTGAATCGTTCATATAGAGATATGTGAGTGGGGGCATCCTATGTAAAGAGTTTACATAAGACTGAATCATGAAATAGTCACTTTTTACGTTCTAAACGCCGTTTTATGTATAAAACTGACTATTTCGTTAATTGATGACCTAGCTAACTTAATCTTAATCCTGAGCTAACTATAAACTCCTGTTCACTTGGAATTATCCTTAGATCTGCATAGGTGAGGGCAGCTCATTATCGGTGACCCAATAAGCCTCTCATTTCATGGGTAAGATCAGGTGGATAGTTGGGAAATAGGGTGCAAGACGGAATTCACTCCTACCTGTTATAGGGATAGTAGATAGGTTCCCTTTAGTAATGAATCCAGGTCTTGAACAAGGGGCCCTACCTTCTCCTTGGCCCGAGAGGGGTTCGGTTTTTAGGTTGAACCTTAAACCAATTGTTCATTAGAGGATCAGTGGAACTTAAGGTATAAGATGTAGTCTCGGGGGTAAAACGGTTTATATGACCCAGCCGAGATTACGAACAACTTGTGAAGAATTAGCTTACTAATCATGGTTATATCATATGGACACAAATATATCTATAGTGAGGGGAGTGCAACTACGGGACTATAGTGGAATGACCCGTGAATTAACGAATGTTGATTAGCTCTGTCTAAAGAATTTAGCCAGCTAATCTCGGATCATTAGAGCCCATGATCTATAGGTCCATTAGGTTCCCCTACTAGCTCATATGGAATAAACTTAGAACAATATGATAGAATAATTCGAATTGTTCGAATTAGGTGAAGAGAAAGAAACCGACAAGTATATGTGATATAGTGGTTGGTTTTTCAATTTAGAGATACAACTTTAATATTTAAATATGATTTAAATATCATGAATATGTTCATATTTGGAAGCTCGAAAATAATGGAAATGGTCAAAGATGTAAAAAGACAAAGAGTTGACTTTTGACTTTGAAAAGTCAAACTTTGACCGATCTTATATTCAAATGTGATTTGAATTTCGAGAAAATGAATGCGGATTCATGCTCGGGAGGTCAAAATTAGTCAACATGAAAAAAATCATAAAAAGTCAAAATATTGACTTTTAGGTCAAAGTTTGACTTTGACAAAATGACTATTTTGCCCTTTGACTAAAGTTAGTGAGAAAATCCAAACTTTTATTGGATAATTCCACTAACAAGATAGTAGGCAGGTGTTGGCTTATAGTGGAGACATTAAGCCCACTTAGATAGTGGATTCTAGGTGATGCAATTTTGGCCATTTTCTATAAATATGGGCCTTTTAATTTGGATTAAAAATTTTTGACATTTTGCCAAATTTCAAAATTGGGCTAAAAAAAAAAAAGAAAATCCAAACCAAAAAGAAAATCCATTTCTTTTTTTCATCTCTTTCTCTCTCTCAGTTTCTTCATCCATCGGGTCTCACAATCCGGTTCTGAGTCTAGAGGATAGTAGGTCAACTTTAGTGGTTGTTCGGCTCGTATTCGGGTGGAGATGAAAGCGTTTCGAGAGATTCAAAGGTAATTTCTTAAAAAAAAACCTAATTAATTAAGTAGGGTTGCATGCTATTTTCCTTTTAATTAAAAGCAATTAGAGTGTAATAAGATCCTTATGTCACTATGTATGTCTCGTGTTCCATCAATTTATTCATTAGTCAACTTATACAAGAAAATTTTTGAAAAGATTTTATATGGGCAAAGCACATCCATTAAATATTCCAATGGAAGTCCGTTCATTGGATATAAAGAAAGATATATTTCGACCTCGAGAAGATAATGAAGAACTTCTTGCTCCTAAAGTACCATATTTTAGTACAATTGGGTGCATTTATGTATCTTGCTAATAATACAAGACTAGATATTGCATTTCAGTAAATTTATTAGCTAGATATAGCTCTTATCCTACAAAAAGACATTGAAACGGAATTAAGCATATACTCTCTTATCTCTGAGGAACAATTGATATGAGTTTGTTTATTCAAATAAATAAAATTTTGATGTAGTTGGTTATGCAGATTCTGGATATTTATCTGATTCACACAAAACTAGATCTCAAACAGGTTATCTGTTCACATGTAGAGGAATTGCTATATCATGGCGATCGGTGAAATAGACTATAATGACCACTTCCTTAAATCATGCTGAAATTCTTGTAATTCACAAGGTTATTCGAGAATATATATGGCTAAAGTCAATGATTCAACACATTCGTGAAATATGTGACTTGTCTTCTAATAAAAATCTTCCAACAATATTATACGAAGACAACACAGCTTGCCCAAATCAAAGAGGATATATTAAAGGAGATAAAACAAAGCATACTTCATCGAAACTTTTCTACACTTATGATCTTGAAGAAAATGACGATATCACTGTACAACAAATTTGTTCGAAGGATAACCTGACAGACTTATTTACAAAGGCATTACCAACTGTAACTTTTGAAAAATTGGTACACAACATTGGAATGCGACGACTTAGAGATCTTAAGTGATGTTTTCGTGAGGGGGAGTAAATATATTGTATTCTTTTAAGAGTACGTATTATATGAAATATGTATTTTTTTTCCTTTACTAGGTTTTCTCCCATTGGATTTTTCCTCGTAAGGTTTTACGAGGTATATTTCATATATATGGGCATCCAAGGGGGAGTGTTATGAATCTTATAATAATAAATAGATGCCCATTGCTTAATGTCCCAAAGCCATGTGTCACCTTTTCATGTTGTTCATGTGCCTTGTAATTATTCATATTTGGTGTCGATGTAAGTCCATATCCTAACTTTGCCTATAAATAGTTTGGTGGATCTTAAGATCACACATACGTTTGTGAGAATTTCACTTCAAAATTCCACTCATGTTCATATTATCCAATTTTATAATTTTAGTTATTTTATTTTATATATTTAATATTATTATATTATATTTTCTCTGTGTTTTCTTTGTTCTCCTCAAATTAAAAAAAAAAAAAAAAGATTTTGAATGTAACCTATACTAGTATATATTGATAGAGAGTGTTTGGTTTTGGTACTTGAAATTGACGGTGGTGGAAAGAAAAATGAAATACAAAATGATAGGGTTGTGAAGCCATATGCTCTTCCAACATTTATGTTTCATTATTTTACTCTCTCTCACAAAGCCATTTCTTTTTGTCTCCATAATTTCATATCATCAATTATATCTAATTATCTAATAATAATAATAATTTTGTTACTTTACTTGGATATCTTTAATTAATAGAAACAAAATTAATATTAATTAATAGAAAAGAAATAAAATTAAAATGTTGATATTAATAGAAAATGAAAAATGAAAAATCAAATATCTTGTGAGTAGGCATGCATTAAAATGAAAATTTTAGAGGAGAATAACGAAGTAAACTAAACATAAATAGAATTGGAATATAAATATAGTTTGATATGCCAAATTAATTAAGATATTTCAATCAATATTTGTACCTTTTATTCCTTCTATAATGAGACATCTTTATATATACTAGTCCTTAACATACGCGATACATTTAATATAAAACAGAAGTGAAGTAGTGCATTTGGATATTATGCTATTCCACATTCATCTTTGAAATTTTAGCTATAGATAATTTAGGGAGTAACAAAAAAATATTTATTTTAAAAGATTTAAGAATAATAGTAATTTAGATATGTTACATAAATAACTTACTAAAATTATATTAAAAAAACTACTATTCTATTTTTTTTTTTTTTTATGTTATGCATATGATGTATCTAGATTTTATTGTATCATGTTAACAATATTTATAATAAGAAAAATTTAAACCAGTTAAAACTACATGTGTTTCATAAAGTTAAAATATATGTGTATGTATGCGTCGAAATAAAAGTATTATATTTCATAATATTTTTTTTCTTTATATATATATTTTTTGAAAAAAATTATATTACTAAAAAATTTTTTGAATTAATATATTTTTATTAAAGTTTTCGAATTGAAATTTTGATTTCTCAATTGAGATCTTAAGGAAATTTTAAAATAAAATCTATTCACATTTATTAGAACAAATTAATAATATTTGCATTTATATTTCTAACTACCATTTACTTTTTTTTTTTAATTAAAAAAATAGACTATTCTTTTATTTTTAAAAAAGATGGTATAAATTAAATCTCAATCCTAAGGAAAAAAAACATCTCATAGAAACTAAAAGATTTATTTCAAAAATTTTTTTTGAAAGAAATTCTTCCTTATATTTAATATATTAGTCGGATATAAAATATGATTTTTTTAATAAAAAAAGTATTTTTACTTTATTTAAAGTGAAGTAGATATTATTTATTATAGATAAAATTTGATTAAAAAATCTTTTTTCTTTATTTAATCACAACTTGATGTTAATTAGATGTGTTTTTTTAGAATATTTATTACTTAATGTAAGGTAGCTATTAGTTAGAGATAAAATGTGATTTGATTTTTTATTCTTTCCATGCAAATAGGTATATATTTGTCGATTATAGATACATATATAAGATTTTGATGAAGTTAGGTAAAGAGAATCTAATATATTATAGATTTATTGTTTAAATATTATTTCTGTTTAATTTAATAAATAAAAATATATTTATTATTCAATGTTTTTTACTATGATTGTTATGATAAAGTAAATGGAAGATCTAAACATTCAAATAGTTTTTCTCTAAAAAAAACTTTTTGGCAAGTGTTTTGATGGACCTTTAATATTAATATTGTTGTTTTCAAAACTTATTAGAGAAATATTGTTGTTTTGGGAGTTCGAGGCTAGAAGCCGAGGGTTGAGGATTCGATTAAAGTAGAGGTCGAAAGTTGAAAATTCGACAAACAAAGAAAAACTTGGAAATAATATGTATATTAGGGTTGTCGAGGATTGAAGTATAAGTCGAAACTTCAACCCTCGACAAGGAAGATAAGTGGGTGAAGCTAATTTTGTGATGAGGATCTCACTCTAGAGGGAAATCTCGCTAATTTTGTGATGGGAATCTCGTTCTAGAAGAGAATCTCCTAGAAATGTGGGCTGAGAAAAAAAAGCATTAATAATCATTAATGAAAAAATAACAAATTTTGAATTGTAAGAGAGAGCGAGATTCTGAGCGAGATTGTAAGAGAGAGTGAGATTCTAAAAGAGAGCGAGATTGTAAGAGAGAGCAAAATTGAGAGAGCGAGATTGTGAGAGAGATTGTAAGAGAGAGCGAGATTGAGAGCCAGATTGTAAGAGAGAGCGAGATTGTGAGCGAGAGCGAGATTGAGTTTAATTTGTTGTTATTTTAATTTGAAAAGGTTAATTTGTTGTTATTTTTAAAAATAGTTATAAAAAGTTTAATTTATTGTTATATTTAAAAATAGTTATAAAAAGTTTAATTTATTGTTATGTTTAAAAAGTTGATGTTCATACAACTTAAAAAGTTTATGTTTATAAACTAAAAGATTTAATATTTTTTAATATACTTCTTATAAAAAGTATAATACAAAAAATTGATGTTTTGTCTTTTTTTTTTTTTTTTTTTAGAAAATGGAAAGCAAATGCTTGGGATTTTTGTTGTTTAACAAATGGTAATATGATTAATACAAAAAAGTTGTACATTATTATTTTAATTAACTTGTACATTATTCTTCTAATTAAGTTGTACATTATTCTTCTAATTAAGTTGTTACATTATTCTTTTAATTAAGTTGTATATTATTCTTCTAATTAAGAAACAAATATTTTTTTTAATTGAGAAATAAATGTTTTTTTTTTTTTTTCAGATCATGGCTTTAAACCCAAGAACCTGTTGATCCCGATATTATGTACGACCAGTCCATTCATCGATCATCTATGTTGTATGGCGAGATCGTACTACCGGAGAATATCTTGCAAGCGTCGAGAGAAAGTTCTCCAGCGCACTATCCCACTCCAACCTCGAATACTACTGCTACTGTGCACATATGGATTCTATGAGGTTACCAAATTAGGATTTATTCAGTTGGACTGACATCTGATCACAACTTTGGTTGAGAGATGGAGGCTCGAGACGCATACATTTCATATGTCTGTTGGAGAGTACACTATCACTCTACAAACATAGAAGTGTTGTTGGGGTTACTTGTTGACGGTGAGCCGATCATCAGAGTGATGTACGATGACTGGTTAGAAGTTTTGTCAACTGTACCTCGATGTGACCCACCTGCCGACAAGATTAAAAGATCGAGGTTAAGTTTAATATGGTTAGGAACACAATTTCGTGAGCTCACAGATGATGCAGACGAGGAAACCGTCATAAGATATGCGCGAGCATATATACTACAAATGATGGGTGAAAGTCTGTTTTCAGATAAATCAAGTCATTTTGTTTACTTCATGTTCCTGCCATTGTTAGCTAACCTCCATGATGCGGGGCGGTATTCGTGGGGTGGAGCATGCTTGGCATGGTTGTATAAACAACCATGCAAAGCAACAAGACATAGTTGGGCCTTTCATACTTTTGCAAACTATGGGCTTGGGAGTGATTTCCAACAATGGCTCCACAACTACAACATGTTAATGACACTCATTAGTTGGACGAGCCTACGGTTCTCGGTATATTGTTTTAATTCAATTTAATTTTTATATCACTCATCTAGTTAATTTAAATTCTAAATTATCAATTTAAAATTTAGGAGGAGAGAAAATTTTTGTGTGACTAGGACAGCTACACATGTAGTCACCCAATATAGATACATGTTTGATCTGCTTCAACCTGAACAGGTACATTACACTGAACCTAATTGATTATTTTATACACATTTTTATTGTATTTGTCTTTAATATTATCTAATATAATATTTTGTGTTTCAAGTTATTTGGGAGTCGTACAAAATTATTATGCATACTTTGCCTAATTTTTTTATACGAATGGTCAAAACACATGGCGGACGATGAGTCCTCTCATATGTTTTCACATTGGTGAATGGGATCTTCCTGATAGGGTGATGAGACAATTCGGTTTTCAGCAGAATGTCCCATCGCCCTGTAATACTGAACCCATACTGCATGATATTGACCTAAGGACTGGAGATTGGTCCGAAAAAGTTGCACATTTAGTAGTGTGATGGCACTATCGTGCAAAGCTTATTGTAGTGGGGTTTTTCATGAACAGTTTGACATAGATGTCACTCAAGAATATATTCATTGGTATAATACACAAGGCGCTACGTCACTCGTCTGGGAGCAGCTGTGGGTCATCTGGTAAATGAATATTATCTAATTATTTTTTAATTTAAATTTATTTTAAATATTGTCTAATTGTTTTATAATTCACAGAGATCGAACAACTGTAGACTCCGTGAGGTTGCGAATGATCCGAACTAGGTTCTTGCTATATGTAGTGACAACCAAAGCTATATGGAGGAAATTCATTATATGTACGATATACCTATTGTTCCTCCACCAACTCCTAGACGTAGAGGACCTGTTTGGGAAGGGGATGAGTTTGATGAAGTTGCACATAATGTGGAAGAGTTGTCCCCTATGATGCAGACGGAGAGTCAAACTGATTATGTTAGTCTGATGGTGATGATGCCAACATTTGGTTCATGACATTATGACTCAGAGGCTGGTCCTTCATCTTCATATGTGTATGGACATGATCAGGTTCATGGAGAGCATAATGACTATTTATATTATGAAGCGCCTGCAGAGGTACCAGAGCAACATCAAGAAGAACTCGGGCAACCTCAAGTTCGAAGTCGACAATGACAACTAGCTCGAAATCGACTACGTCCGCCTTGTGGGACACATTGATTTTTTTAATTATTTTTATATAAATGAGATATTTAATTTACATTTTTATTTTTATTTTTATGAGATATTATTTTTTTAATTTATTCTTTTTATATATTATGAATAGTAATTAGTTTGATATAGAAGCTTTTAAATGTCATTGACATAAATAATAACATCAGATAGTCTAAATCTAAAAAGTTAGGTAAAAAAAACTTCAATATTCAAATTTACATATTTTAGATAATAATTTGGGGACATAATAAATCAAATCAACACTCAAAACCTTCACATGCAAGTTTATAAATAAGACTGTATTATTGATATAAAGAACAAAAATTTTAATCACAGTAGTGAGGTTAATAGTTTAAAAGATTTTACAATAATGATCTTGGATTCCTTTTGTACATTTGGTACCAAGATTTTGATGGAGTTTTTTTCTTTTTTTCTTTTTTTAAAAAATATTAATAATAGTAAAATATTTTTAGAAATTATTTTTATAAAATGGAAAATTAAAAAAAAAAAAGAAAGGAAGAAAGGAAGAAGAAGGTGGAATGTGTAATAATTAAAAAAAGAAAAAAGGAAATTTGTACGAATATCTCGCTCTCGCTCAAAATCCTGATCTCGCTCTTGCTCTCAAAATCTCGCTCTCTCAAACTCTCGCTCTCGCTCAAACTCTCGCTCTCTCAAATCTCGCTCTCTCTCTTACTCTTCCCTCTTTCGTTCTCTCCCAATACAAAATTATTTTTAACACATCAAATAATTATGAGTGTTATGAGGAAGGTCTCCGGAATGAGGAAGGTCTTTCGTTCTCTCCACATCAAATAATTATGAGGAAGGTCTTTCGTTCTCTCCACATCAAATAATTATGAGGAAGGTCTCCGGAATGATAATTAAACAGATTCAATAATAATGTTAGGGCAAGGTCGAGGGTTCAAAGTTCGACGTGCAAATGTAAAATGAAACGGGACGGTCGAGGGTTCAAAATTCGACCTATCTAGATCGAATTTTCAACCCTCGACTTATTTATAAAAAAAAAACAATATTTTTACAAATAGTTTGAAAATAACAATATTTTCCTAAATAGTTTCTAAAAGGATAATATCTTTTTAATTTTTTCGTGTTTTGATTGGTTTAAAATAGTTCTAAATCTCAATTTAAAAAATCTTGTTTGAAGGAATAAGGAAAAAGAAAAGAAGCATAAGGTTTTCAATGGTACAAGAAGCTCTGGAAGGGTTAAAAATTTTTAAAAACCCAAGAAGGTAAAGAAGAGGAAGGAAAATGACTCCCTTCAACTATAGAAAATAAAATGAAAAATAAAAACATTTTTTTTATAATTTTTCTTAAAGAAAGGTTTAAATATACAAAATATTGAACTATAAAATTTAGAAATAATTTTTTATTAAAAAAAAAAAAACCAGAATTACATACATTTTGCATAATGAAAGATACCATTTATGCAGACATGTTGCCATAATAATCCATCCACAATAAGATCTATGCAAACAAATGATTCTAAATGATATAGTAATAACATTAGTAAGATTAAGGTGGACAAATATCTCTAAAATTTAAAAGAAAGAAAGGAATATATAATGTGCAACTAATCAATAAAGTCTCAAAGATCTAATAAAAACTCATTCAAGTTCTAATTTGATAAAAATTTCTAGATCAACTTAAGAAACCAGACGAAAGATGGATACATTTCTTGAGTCGAAAATTGCATTAGTCCAATTCACCATTTTACTTTCAATATATCAAAGAAAAATAATGACAAAAGATTAAGCAAAAATGTGCACAAGAATGCATGTGACAAGTCAAGCAAAGTAGAGATGCAAACATAAGAAACTTAATTGATTTTGACGAAAAGATGGTACATATCGGCAAACATAAAATAAAAAATATATTTTTAATTTTTTTTTTAGAATCTTATAATTAATTTGATGTGATAGTAAAAAAAATAAATTCTTAAAAGATTTTAAGTATTTAAATAGCAAGATTTTGATGTGTTAATTGTGATACTAAAAAATAAATTAAATATTGAAGTGATAAATATGATGATGAATACAATGAGTCTTTTTTTTTAAAAAAAAATTTATTCTCAATTTAATTTATTTGTGATTTTTTTAATGATAAATTTTGAAAATCAAGTATTATAATCAAATATTAGAGAACTAAATTTTAAAACAATAAAATCTATCCAAAAGTTCAAATAATCTATCCCATAACCCGTTTTAGATAGTATAGATGAAGTTAATTTCTCTTGAACACACGTACGCACGCGCACATACACACACGAATATATTTATTTATTTATTTATTCATTGGTGTTGAAATTATTATATTTATTTATTTTTAACCATAAAAGTTTAACTATTTTATTTTTATTATTTAACCTTGCAAATAGTTTTATTTAGTTATTTTTATTATTATTTCAAATGGCAAATAGGTGTTTTAGTTATTTAGATTTACTATATAAAAATGATTTGTCGATGCTGTTTTATTATTATTATTATTTATATAACATATAAAAACTTTCAACTTGTTCTAAATTTGGTATTTATTTAATTATTACTTTCAACATTTGTTTATATATTTTTAAAATAAATATAAGGATACACAATATATTTTAATTACAAATTTTAAATATATTATAGAGGAAGAAACCTTTTTAGTCCTTTTTAAGAAGAAAAATATTGGTTACACCCATCTCCATGTAGTCCAATCATGGCCATGCTCATGGCTCCGATGTCATCAGTTATGTTCATCACTATTTTTCGACTTATGAATAGTCTGGGAGAAGTTATGGGCACTACAAGAAATATGGGCTTTGATGTCGGTTGTAAAAACTAAAAATGGATGTACAATGTCGGTTTCTAAAAAAAAAAAGATCTTTTTAATGTCGGTTTTAAATCGATATTATAGGAGTACCTATAATGTCGGTTTAAAACCGACATTAATGATCTATTTTTTAAATCCACTAACTTACCGAACGTTTTAGGGTTTGAAAGGAAGTAAATATGCCATTTTCTTTTTCTCCCTCAAATTACATTTGCCAGCTCATCTCCATAGTCTCTCTCTCTTCAATTCACTCTCACGCAACCAACCAAAATCTCTCTCTCCTACTCTCGCCAAACCTTCCATTGTAGTACGTATCAACTCGACGCCATCCACCATCATCGTCGATCGGTACGTTCCATCGTTCTCCATAGCCTTCTTCTCCTCTCTTTCTCTTTCTTTCTCTAACTTTGTTTCGCCATCTCTCAAACACTGATCTGCTTCAGCATAGCTAGATCACGCTAAATATGACCACAACTTAGCTCAATATCGTCGGATTCGCAGTCCAACTTATTGTATCTGACTGAAATACTTTCCATCTCGCCGGATCTGACCATAGCGCATTCGATCTACCTGGATCAGACCGCATCACACTCGCTCTCGCCTGCTACGCACAAGGTTCACTGATAATATTGCTAAAATATGGTTGACGAGAAGGGTCACACTCTATTAGAGAGGTGTGATAAACTTCTTCACAGTCTATTAGGTAGGTAGTTTTTTCAGTATATGTGTTGTCATGTTTGAGGCTTTGCTTATTTATTTTTGAAATTATTTGTATACTTTTAAGTTACTCCAATATTTTGTGTCAGTTGGAGCCTTTGGTTAGTAGTGAGGCTTGGCAAGCTGAATTCTAGGTTTAGTGTTTTATTCATTTTCCTTGCTCTTATCTTTGTTTACCTACATAATTTCTTCAGCTTGACTAAAACTAATTTTCTCTTGATTTCTCTAGAGATGGGAGACCAGATATTTTTGAAGAATTGGCTCAAAAGCTAATGTGATTGAAGGGGTCCGAGATAATGAGAAAGAGGGTGAAGAGAAGAAATTACAAATATTATCAATGGTGACTGTTCGTATGAGGTTTCTAGAGAAATGTGTTTCGTGGAGTTGAACTTGAGTTGGTGTTGATGTTGGAGTTGATTTGATGCGATGTGGTTTGATCTCTAATATTTGATCCTCTGATTCTCTCTCAGTTGGGTGAATATGCTTGACTTGGAGAATGAAAGCACCGAACGTCCTTAAAGTAGAAGTCTTGGAAGCTTGGAGTAGAAAGTCTTGGAAAGAGTATTTGGTGTCTTTAAAGGTCTTTTGCCTTAATAGAAGTGCGACTTCAGAAGTCCTTGGAAGCTTGAAGTAGAAGTCTTGGAAGAGTCTTTGTGTCTTCAAAGGTCTTCTGCCTTATAAGAGTGCAGCTTCAGGAGTCTTGGAAGCTTGAAGTAGAAGTCTTGGAAGAGTATTTGTATCTTCAAAGGTCTTCTAACTTATAGAAGTGCAGCTTCAGGAGTCTTGGAAGCTTGAAGTAGAAGTCTTGGAAGAGTATTTGTGTCTTTAAAGGACTTCTGCCTTATAGGAGTGCAGCTTCAGGAGCCTTGGAAGCTTCAGGAGTCTTCAGGAGTCCTCTGCTTGTTAGCGAATTCTCTCTGGGTCTTCTAAGTGTACAAAAATGTTGCCTTTACAAATGAAGAGAACTTCTCTATTTATAGAGTTCTCAGGTGGGCTTCGTGGGCTTGGTTGGTCCATGGGCCTGACCCTTGGGCCCAATTAGTTGGTTTTGGGTCTGATCTAGAATTTGGGTCCAGTTCAACTTTTTTTGTAGTTTGGACTTTAAGCCCAAATAGTAATATCAAATTAGATCAATTTAATCTTATCTGATTCATCCGCGTGACGTCATCGAAACTTGTCTTCAATTCAATTCGGGATATGTGTCAACTTCTAATTGGACCCAAAGTCAATGATTTAGAAATTCGTTGTTAATTTAGCAAATGACGTGGTGACTTGTGATTGGTCCAAAATTTATCATTCAACAAATGCCCCCTTTTCGAGATTTATGCATGTATATGGGTGGATGAATCTCGAAAAAAATGTAATTTGAGATCAAAGTATGATTTGTTGACTCTTTTAATTTGATGCATCATCATGATCAAAATATGAGAATTTAGCTCCAAATTTTGATTTGAAATCTTGTCCGTTTGACACACTTTCGCTAAGTAAACTTTAATTTGAACTAAAGTAGAATTTATGTTCCCCTTTAATTGCAATTTTAATTTAATTCGAATTCGGACTAGAATTTGGGGTGAAATTGAATCTTGATCAATTTTGGTTTGAGATAAAAATTTGGGATATGCTCAATTTTACTTGGAAATGAGTATAGAAACTAAGGTTGATTTAAATTTGAGATAAAATTTGAAATATAGCCAAATTTTGACTTGGTATTTTATTCATAACTCAATATCAAGGTTACCCATTCGAATATTGATAAAATTTGGGATATGGTCAAATTTTAATTTGGGACGGATTTGACATTTATCTAACCCGATTTGGCTGGCTTGAATTTAGAATAAAAATTTGGATTAGAAGCTTTAGACTGAGATTTGGAATAACAGTTGATTTTAATTCCAATTTGAATGGAATATGAATTTGAACTTAAATGGAAGAGATTTTGGAGAGCCAACGTATTGGAAGACATCTTTACTAGCGAGATCAGGCCATTACCAGTGATACCAAGCCGTTACTAGTGAGATCAGGCCATTACCAGCGATACCAAACCATTACAAGCAAGATCAGGCCATTACCAGCGATACCAAGCCATTACTAGCGATACCAGGCCATTACCAGCGATACCAATCCATTACTAGCGATACCAGGCCATTACCAGCGATACCAAGCCATCACCAGCGATACCAAGCCATCACCAGCGATACCAAGCCATCACCAGCGATACCCTACCACTTCATGGTGATACCCTACCAACTTCACCAGGAACTTAATTTGAGAATCGAATTCGATTCGTTTAACAGTTGAAGAAGGAATGATACTCTGTTGCCGAAGACAAGAAGAAGAAGGGGACGAAGAAGAGTGTAGAAACGTAGAAGATCTACATCTTCAAGGTGCTGAAGCAAGTTCATCTAGACATCGGTATTTCCAGCAAGACCATGGGTATCATGAACAGCTTCATCAATGATATCTTCGAGAATTGGCCAAACATGTTGTCTCTGAAGGCACCAAGGCAGTGACTAAGTTCACGAGTTCCTCTCCTTTCATAATCTTCTATTTGCAGTGCTTGCAATTAGCACGTGAAGTTTGTTGGAGAGAGCGAGATTTTGAGCAAGAAAGTGGGAGAGAGAGAGAGTGGAGAGAGAGCGACACTGGAGAGAGGGAGATTGTGGGAGAGAGCGACGCTGGAGAGAGCGAGATCGTGGGAGAGAGCGAGATTGTGAGCGAGAAAGTGAAAGCGAGCGAGAATGGAGAGAGCGAGATTTTGGAGAGAGCGACACTGGAGAGAGAGCGAGATCGTGGGAGAGAGAGATATTTTGGGATAGCATTTCAAGCGAGATTCTCCCTTTTTATTATTATTGTTATTATTATTATTTTTTATCTCAGGCAGTTGTCTGCTTTGTGGCTAGCGATACCATCCTTAGCGAGATTTCCTTCTCCATACTGTTGGCTTATGCCAGATTCTCTCAAGTCTTAAGCTCAAAACTCCTCGCCGTTGAATTTGGGGATTCAAAACTCCATCGTGACCCCTAATTCTGGCAGCCTCCAATCGAGCATGATCTTTTTTGTTGACTTTTAACTAATTTCAGCAAGAATCGGAGTTTCACAACAAAATAAACAGTATTCAGTTCGAGTAACCTGTGATTTTATCAGATTTCAACTGATTAGTAGAAAAAATCCCATCGAACTTAGCTATATAAATACTGGCAGGGCGCATGCTCTTCTAAATCTTGTAGTGTGATTTCCTTCGTTCTTACGTCCTTTGAAGTTTGAATTGTGATCCTCTTTCGATCTTATGTTCTTTACATCCTTTGTCAATCGGACTCGGATTGCAAATCAGCCTTGAATTGCAGTAGGAAGCTGTAAGTGAGGAGAAGGGACAAAGAAGGAAAGATGGGGAATTAGGGCTTCCCTTCCCTTTTTTGTTTTCATATATATTTTTTTCATTTTTTTTGTTTCTTAAATTTTTTTTGCTCTCTCTTTTTTTTTTATTATTATTTATTTACTAACTTGCCCCCCTACTATTTTTTTTTTGTAGGAGTTACGGGGCAACCAAAGGAGTACAACAAAACAAGTTTTTTTTGTTAATCTCATCGACCCGTCTTTGGTACGCTCGTATATCCTGATCGTCATGGGAGGGGCCCGAAAAGGCTTACAACTCTCCCATTTGATCGCCCTAGGTGGATCCCGAAAAGGTCTACTTTGTAGCACCGTTTGTATATCCTGATCATCATGGGAAGGGGCCTCGCAAAGGCATATAACTCTCTCATTCGATCACCCTAGGGAGGATCCTCGAAAGGTTTGCCTTGTTATGTTACTCCTTGATCAAAATTTGAAGATAAGGGAAATATGCCATTTTGTGTTTGAAGATGAGGCGGATATGCCATCAAACCTTGAAGATGAGAAAAATGTGCCATCAAGATTTTGAACGGAGTCAGGTTAGCTAGAGTCGATTTCGCATACAAGGCGGAGCCAGATGGACCGGAGTTGTCCTCGCATATGAGGTGGAGCCAGATGGACTAGAGTCGTCCTCGCATATGAGGTAGAGCTAGACAAACCAAACTTGATCTCGCATATGAGGTGGAACTACACCCACATTTTTGGAAAGGAAGCGAAGCTACACAAATTTTGGAGAAGAGGTGAAGTTGTACCAATATTTTGGAGAGGAAACGAAACCGCACCACGACTTTGAAGATGAAGCGAAGTTGTGTCATCAGTTTGGAGATGAAACAAAACCACGCCACGACTTGGAGATGAAGCGAAACCGCGTCATTAGTTTGGAGATGAAACGAAGCCACGTCATTAGTTTGGAGATGAAACGAAGCCACACCACGACTTGGAGATGAAACGAAGCCGCGTCATTAGTTTGGAGATGAAACGAAGCCACAGCCTAAATGAAATTTGTAACGATGAAGTAAAGCCGCGTCTGTAGTTTGGAGATTGAAATGAAGAACCACAGACCACGACCTTTGAAAGATGAAGTGAAGCCAGCGTCATAGTTTGGAGATGAAACGACTCAAGCCATAGCCGACTGTTGGAAGGATTAAGTGAAGTCGCGACATTAGTAACTTGTGAGATGAAGCGAAGCTCGGCTCAATGATATTGTAACCGAAGTCATGTGAAGAGGAGCGGAGTCATGCACACCGACCCATTTAACTTGAAGATGGAAGTGGGGCCAATGCATAGCCAATCGTGAGACTTAGATGGAAGAGGCATCTAGACACAGCCCTTTGAAACTTAAAAAGTGGAGAAACATCGATGACAGCACTTTGAACTTAAATATGGAGAAGAATTGACGAGACCTTCGCACTTGAGTTTGCAAAGCATCGATAATTTTTTCGCATTTGAGTTTGATGAAGCATGAAGCTTTGGCAGTAGGCTTGACTTTGTGACTTTGAGCATGAAGATGAAGCATCGATGGAGCCTCTAAACTTGACGATAGAAGAGCGTATAAGTTTACTTTTAAAGAGGAAACGAAGCGCATTCCACGTGTGTGCCTTTTATTTATTGTGTTGGCTCCTTACGAGGGATGAACATCTTCAACCCATTGTGTTGCCCCTAATAGGGATGAAGATCTTCAACCTGAAGTGTCATTCTTTGACGGGGATGATCAACATCAATCTTGTAGTATTATACTTAGGTGGTTTTGGTACCTCTTCTGATGGACTAAACTTAAATTTCTTTAAGTTTCCTTCGTACCTTTAAAGAAAGGGATGGAATCATGACGTAGTTCAAGTTTTTTTTTAATTGGACTGAACTTGAATTTTCTTTCAAGCTGCCTACATACCCTTCTTAATGATAGGGATCGAGTCATAATGTAGTTCGAAGAGAATTTTTTTTTTATGCGTGACTGAACTTAAATTTTTTTAAGATGCCTACGTACCCTTTATAATGAAAGGGATCAAGTCGTAACGTAGTTCATACAAAGGTTTTATTTTTTTGAGAAACTTGCCATTGATTGGGCCAATCCTTAGCCCGTCCTTATCGATTAACTTGTACGCGCCGTTCATGTAGACCTCCTTGACAATGTAGGATCCATCCCATTTAGGTGTGAACTTATTCCCCGTATGTCTCGTTGTGATAATGGGTCTCCTTACGACGAGCACTAGAGCACCTACTTGAAAAGACCGAGGTTTTACATGTTTATCGAAAGCTTTAGACATTCGTGCCTGGTAACATTCCAGCACTTACTAGGCTTCTAATCATTTTTCATCCAATGCTTCCAACTCTTGGAGCCGTAGTTTGGCGTTGTCTTCCGTAGTCAGCCCTTCTTGCACTGCCATTCTCAATGATGGAATTTCTCTATCCAAAGGAAGGACAACTTCTACCCCATAAACGAGAGAGTACGGGGTGACTCTTGTAGGGGTACGGTGAGTGGTGCGATAAGCCTACAAAGCTTCACCGATCTTCTCCTGCCAATCTCTCTTCGACTTGGAGAGAATTTTCTTCAGCAGGTTGTACAATGTCTTGTTAAATGCCTCAGCCAACCCATTTGCAGCGGCGTTATATATGGATGACTTGTACTACTTGAATTTGAATTTTTCACACAACCTGTCCATCAAACTATTAGAGAATTGTCTTCCGTTATCTGTTACGATCCGATAGGGAATACTGTACCGATAAATGTATGAGTGCAGATAAAATCCACCATATTTTCTTTCTTAGCTTCCTTTAGCGTGACAGCCTCAACCCATCTTGAGAAGTAGTCAGTGGCTTGGAGGATGTAGGAGTGCCCTGCTGTCGACTTAAGTGTTATAGGGCCGACCAGATCGAGCCTCCATGCTTCAAAAGGCCATGAGGCTATGGTCGGATGTAGAGGCTCGGGTGGTTGGTGAATGAAATTCGCATGATATTGACAGGCTTCACATTTCTTCGCATAATCCATTGAGTCCTGGATCATTCCCGGCCAATAATAACCCATTCTTTTCAGCTGGAATTGTAGCTTTGGTCCTGCTTGATGCGCGCTGTATACGCCCGAGTGTACCTCCTCTAGAGCCTTCGCTGACTCTTCTTTACTAAGGCACCGAAGGAAAAGTCCCTCAAGGGATCGATGGTATAAGACC
>NC_052355.1:3722405-3813524 GCF_009727055.1 Benincasa hispida
GGTCATCTACATAACACTCCACATGTTTGTGGCAACATATCGTCAAACACTTTTCTACATTGGCACATTGTAAAGTTGCACCGGCGGTTCTTCAACCTGAAGGCATTACCTTGTTAACAGTATATCCCTTTTGGGGTTTCGAAATGCTGTCATTTCTTCATCTCAAGGGCCATCCAAGATCCGTCCATGAAGGATAGGGCCTCATGTTCCCATTGTCGCATCGACCATGATTTATGTGATGGGCAATGGAAATCGTCTTTAGGACAGACGGGTGTTTAGGTCCGTGAAAGTCTACGCAAACACGAAGCTGTCCATTTCTTATTTCTAACCCGACAAGTTTGGCTATCCACATTGGATATTTTTAACTTCACGAATGAACCTGGCCTCAATCAGTTTATTGACCTCAACCTCAATCTGGGGGATAAGTTCTGGTCGAAAGCGTCGTTGAGCCTGCTTAACGGGGTCGACATCTCTATTTATCGCGAGATTGTGGACTTCTACTTTTGGATCTAGTCCCGGCCATCTCTTTGTATGACCAGGCAAAAACATCCCTGTATTCAGTGAGTAAACTCATGTATTCGTTTTCCTCCTCTTCCGAGAGAGACGCACTGATGAAAGTCGGACGTGACTCTTCTACGGTGCCCAGTTTCACTTCTTTTAACTCATCCACTGTGGATTGACCACCATCCTCTAGTCCTTGCGAAGCGTCCTCCACTTCCTCTTCGGTCATACCTTCTTCGGGTCCTTCGGTGATGGTGATGTAGTGGCACAAAGTTTCGACTTCCTCCCGCTCTATATTTTTTGTTCTGAGGGTTGGTGAAAACGATGTCGCATCTCTTTACTTTGAGCGTGCCTTCTCTTGTGTTTAGGGTAACGAAGGTCTTTCTCTTCATGCGTGAGAGGATGGTACTACGAATTTCCCCATCATTTTTTGCCTCTTTCATGGTTTCTGATCTGATAACACTTCAACGTTTTTAAGGTCGATTTGCCGCCAGATGGACACTCGAGGTATTGGCCCCTTCTTTCTTGTAGTTTTTTCGAGGTGTTAGTGCAGACTCTTCCTTTCCCCTGTGTCTTGCTAGGGACATATTGATCGAGGGGACATTCAGCACTTTCGTGCTCAAGCGATTGAAAATGGGAGTGCGGGGTTTTCTTTCACTCTCCTTTGTACTGCGCCTAGTCTTTCGAGGGCTGACGGTCGTACCACCACCAGCGATTGATAGATGATCTCCTCATTTTCTTCATTTGGCAGAGTTAACCTTCGAAAAACTGAGCGTCGAGTATCTTTGGGGATAGTATTTGGGCTTCCTCTTTCTGCTTCTGTTATGCTTAATCTTTGAAAGACCAGGGCTTGTGCGGCAGGTGGTCTGATATGGTCGAAGGCTGAGGCTCTTTTATCTTTGCCCTCATTTTCTCCTGTATCATCAACTTCTCCCGTAGTGATATGATTGCTGTTGGCCACTTTCCCCTTCGCTTTTCTGATTATGTGGACTGGCTCTAACGGTTCATATCCGAGACCCGCCCTCGACAAGGATATAGCGTGTCCCTCTTACAAGAGCTTCTTTTGGGTTGGTGAGAGTCGAGGTTGCTCGTAAATCTCCAAACTTTTGAACTCAGTGTGAGTTGTGAAATCATAGCCTGCCTTCGCCAACAGCTTGTAAGCTTCGGGATCGAATCCGTATTCCGTTCGCTTCTCGGATAGCTTTGACCCTGTCGGTTCTGCCTTTGGCTTGTGGACTTCCTGCCTTGTTATCGGGGTGAGGGGGTGTGACGAAACTCTCCTTTAGAATTTCTATGTCGCCGACCTGCAAACCCTTTGAACATTTTGCAAAAGGCGACTCACCCTTGTTTCGTCTCGATAAAGGGACATAGCGCAGAATCGGAGGTTTTGAGGCTTTCCTGCCCCTCACCACATGGGTTTCTCTTACACCAAGGGACATTCTGTCCTCTTTTGGGTTGAAGGCTCGCACCATGCTCGCGTCTACTGGCGACTTCGATCGGGATCCATCCATTTTCTTCGTCTGCAAATTCCCCGCTGGCATAGTTTCACTGAAATTTTCACTCTTTAAGTAAAACATTGCATCTGTAAAGTGAGACTCGACTTCAGAAAATGGATTAGAATCTGCTTCGACCTTCTTAATCCCATCCTGGTAAAACTTAAAACACTGATGCAGTGTCGACATAATCACACTATTTGCATGAATCGAGGGGCGTCCCAATAGCAGTTTATAGGTGGTCTTTGAGTCTATCACATGAAACAGCGCGTCGACCTTTAGATCGCAAATGAGGAGCTCCAAGTGTATCATGCCTATCACCCTTTGGCTGCCTTGATTGAAACCCTGAGTTACTAATTTTCTGTTTGATAGTTCTTCCATGAGTATGCCCAACTGTTTCATAGTTGTCTTATGCATTATATTGATGGCGGATCCGTTGTCGATGAGGATTCGACCCATTCTCTATTCTCGAATGTATCCAGAAATGTATAGAGGTCTATTATGCAATTTGGATCCCAACAGCAGATCTTCGTCTGAGAAGCCTATGGATGTGCAACACGAGGCATAAACATGTGCTGTAGGGGTCGGTGCGCCAGAGGCGTTGGATTCTAACAGTGCTTCAATCAGGGTCGTTTTAACCTCTCGCAGGAGTGAAAGCAGGTCGTCTATGTTGGATAGTGACAATCCCTTTGGTTCTCCCGTCGACCTTAATGGGCCTGGAATAGTATCTTCCTCCTCCCTGATACTGATAGCACAACATGCGACAATATCTGGTATATCCTCTGAATGCCAATTGCAGAAGTTCTTCGGGAAGAAATCTGTTAAGGTTATCTATCGTCTAGGACGAGAAACATCCTCGTCTTCCCCGTTGACAGCCTTGGGCCTTTGAGCTTTTTTTCTACCCTTTTTTTTTGTGTCTTGCTCTCTCTCTTGTAGCTTCTATGAGAGCGTAGCTCTTTTTGGGTAGAGTTCAGTCTTCCCTTCTTACGACGTGCCACAAGAATCTAGCCTCCGTTATCGTCATCATCAACGCGCTCTCCACCGTTTTGAGGATCTGTAGCATGGACCTCCTGCTGAAACCGCACTACCATAGGTTCGAAGGTCCCAAACTGAACCGAGCTTTCCCTTTCTTCATAAGATATGGTTGGTGGCGCCATGCTCGGAGTTACTATCACTGCAGTGTGATTCGTTTGGACCACCTCGTCTAGATCCAGTTCTATTTTCCTTTCGCGGGCCAATTTGAGGATCAATTCTTTCAGTACGAAACATTTTTCGACCGGGTGACTGATGACCCTGTGATGCTTGCAGTAATTGGGGTCATCCACCTTGCCAGCCTGTTCCAGTCGCCTACATTCTGGCAGTTGGATAACGTGGTTCTCGAGTAATTATTCAAGCATGTCTGCTACGTTAGAGTCAGGGAATGGATAAACCTTCGGCTGTCATTCTTTCAAGGTTGGGCGACGTCTCTCGCCTTCTTGGTCTTTTTTCTCTATCTTCTTTTCTTTCCCTTTTGAGGAGAACTTCAATGAGGTTGTGTTAATGACCATTAATTCCTTCGTGACACTTTTCACAGTTTTCTCGGCGCCTTTCACAATTTTCTCGGTGCCCTTCACCTCTTTCTTGTCTTTCCTCGGTTCGTGGTTCAGAAAGTCCCTGTTCCTCTGTTGGCGATACTTAGCTCCATGTCGTGAGTGCGGATCACTAATTCTTCAAAGATATGGGGCTTAATCCCTTGTAGGATATAGAGAAGTTCCTAGTGCATACCCTGCATGCACATTTCCACAGCAGACAACTCGGTGAGTCGATCTTTGCAATCTAGACTTAGAGCTCTCCATCGATTGATGTAGTCGATGACTGGTTCCCCTTTCCGTTGTTTGGAGTTTGTCAGCTCCATCATGCTGACGGTGCGTGAAGGGATTCAAGAATTCTCTTTCAAGTCGTTCCCTGCTGTCAATCACCTCAGGCTCTAAGTCTGTGTACCAGTCAAAAGCGTTCCCTTTGAGGGTTCTGACGAACTGTTTGACCAGTAGATCTCCTCTTGCTGCCGCATTTTCACATGTTTCTATGAAGTGGGCGATGTGTTGCTTTGGGTTACTCTTTCCATCAAATTGTTGAAACATTGGGGGCTGATATCCAGTAGGCATTCTCAGGTTGTCGATCCTCTGAGTGTATGGCTTGGAATACATGAAGGAGGTTTGGGCCGGCCCTCCATATTGAGTTCTTATGGAGGTCATGATCATGTCTTGTAGTTGTTGGACCGATAAAGAGGCCACTGAGGCTGACTGTTGCGATTGGCTTTCTTGTAACATGGTCTTCCCCTTGTCGATTCTTTCATCGTGGGTGCTAGGCTTGATTCAGCAGCCTTTCGAGACTGCATTTGTTCCTTCATGGCAGTGATGTCGTGGTTCGCTCCTCGATGGCTTTCATCAAAGTTAATCTTCCTTTCCATTTCAACCATGGCCGCTTCCGCCGTCACATCCACCATCATGACATAAATCACATCTGGCGGTGAATCTCTTTTCGGTCCATCGGGCGTGAATGTAGAGTTGTTGAACAAGGGGTTTTCCTTGATGACAACCCCACTTTGTGGGGATTCCATCATTTGGTTCAAGATGTCATGGGCGATGGCGAGCTCTACTTCTTGCTTCTGTGTGATTTCTTTTGAGCGCCGCTGATGACCGGTTCCTTGTATGAGCCATTGCGGAGGAAGCTTTGGATGCCATCTTCTTAGGAGATTTGGATGCCACCTTCTTAGGCGCCATTTGGCTTGTTTGAATGCTGAGAAAGAGATGAGAGGTAGAGAGGTCCCACTGGGCGTGCCAATTTGTTCGTACGAGGTTTCTGGAGAAACGTGTTTCGTGAGTTGAACTTGAGTTGGTGTTGATGTTGGAGTTGATTTGATGCGATGTAGTTTGATCTCTAATATTTGATCCTCTGATTCTCTCTCAGTTGGGTGAATATGCTTGACTTGGAGAAGGAAAGCACCGAATGTCCTGGAAGTAGAAGTCTTGGAAGCTTGGAGTAGAAGTCTTGGAAGAGTATTTGTGTCTTCAAAGGTCTTATGCCTTATAAGAGTGCAACTTTAGGAGTCTTGAAAGCTTAAGTATAGTCTTGGAAGAGTATTTGTGTCTTCAAAGGTCTCCTACCTTATAGGAGTGTAGCTTCAGGAGTCTTGGAAGCTTGAAGTTAGAAGTCTTGGAAGAGTATTTGTGTCTTCAAAGTCTTCTGCCTTATAGGAGTGCAGCTTCAGGAGCCTGTGAAGCTTCAAGAGTCCTTTGCTTGTTAGCGAATTCTCTCTGGATCTTCTGAGTGTACAAAAATGCTGCCTTTACAAATGAAGAGAACTTCTCTATTTATAGAGTTCTCAGGTGGGCTTCGTGGGCTTGGTTGGTCCATGGGCCTGACCGTTGGGCCCAATTAGTTGGTTTTGGGTCTGATCTAGAATTTGGGTCCAGTTCAACTTTTTTTGTAGTTTGAACTTTAAGCCCAAATAGTAATATCAAATTGGATCAATTTAATATTATCTGATTCATCCGCGTGACGTCATCGAAACTTGTCTTCAATTCAATTCGGGACATGTGTCAACTTCTAATTTGACCCAAAGTTAATGATTTAGAAATTCGTTGTTAATTTAGTAAACGTCGTGGTGACTTGTGATTGGTCTAAAATTTATCATTCAACAGTGACCATAACACTTGACTCTTATCTATTTAAAACAATTTTCAATCCATCCATTAAAGGACTATCTAGTATATTTTAACATCAGATTGTTTAAGTTCTTAGAATTTTAGCATGACTATAAACACAATTGAGAAATGAAAAAAATCCTAGAAAGTTCTTTCTAAAAAAAAATCATAAGGTAATGTGATTGAGCTGTTTTAGTTCACAAGAGTATATCCTCTAGTTAAGTTATGTTTAGGTTGACAGAACTTAACCGATATTTGACAAATGATACATCTTCTTATTTTTTGATCTCGATAATTGACCATATTATGTGAATCGTTTTATTCCAAAAAATAAAAATAAAAAAAGAAAGAAAACTTTTGGTGTTGCATTGCATTAATCAATTCACATGTTACTTTATTGTCTATTGATATTAGCTTTTCTCATGGTATACCATTCCCCTCTTTCTCTATTTGGTTAATTGTGATATGTTGACAAGTTATACTTCGTTTGAATTTTGTCAGCATCTACTCTGTTTATAGAACTACTCGAGAGGATTGGTGTCTAGATATAGATTGGTTTTATGGAGTTGGAGTTAACTTTAAATAGGATAATTTATTGATTTATTAGGACTTTGAATGGAAGGATCACAATATCTCTCTTAGAAAAAGCTTGATTTATAATGATTTTGGTCGAAATCTTGATTTGGAATTGTACCATTAAATCATGTGTGATTTGTTTTTCTTTTTACTTGTTGATCATCTTATTGCAGTGTTTAAATTTTTATGAGTTGATTTCGACTTCTTATCTTTCTTTATAAGATTTAAATGAAGTCACAAGTTTGTTTACAAATTTTGAAGTTTTAGATTTATATTTTGAAGTTATTCTTTTCTGACTCTTGTAGATCATGATATTTATCATATTTTTTTTAATTGTGTTATTGGCTGTTGTGTCATACCTAAAAATTTCTCAGGGCCCTGATGGAAGGTCGAGTTTTTGCAATGGAACTGGTAGCTATGGCATAGGTGCAGCAGTTTAACCTTACTTAGAAAGTACCATCTTACTAGCAATTCGATTAATTTAATTTTTACTGGATTGATTTAAGAGATTGTTAGCCTTTTTTCCTTCTTTTTTTGGCTTATGCAAATATTATAAATTCAAGTTTGTTAGAACTACTACTTTGCAAGTATAAATTTTGTTATTCTCTTTGAGCATTAACTATTATTCATACATTGTGAGCAAAATTGAGATTTAAAGTGTTGTATTTGTTGAGATCTTAATATATAAAAACAATAAAGATTTTATTTTGTATATGTATAAGTAAAAAAGAGAGAGATTATTGATTTGCACGTGAGTAAGCAAAAAAAAAAAAGTGTGTATATGTATTCTTTTTCCAATAACACGACCATGACAGACATTTAATAATGGACAATTATTGATAAAAAGTACGTGAAAAATCGATAATAAAGATGATATTCAATGTCAGTTGAAAATCGACATTGAAGATAGTATTCAATGTCAGTTGAAAACTAACATTAAAGATAATTGGCATTGAAGTTTTGGTCATCTATAATGTCGGTTTTAGACTGACATTGAAGACCTTTTATAACACGATCTTCAATGTCAGTTTTCAACCGACATTATACCCTATAATGTCAATTTTAAATTGACATTAAAGTCCAATTTTGTAGTAGTAGGAGTTGCTCTATGTTAATAACTAACCCATGGCCATGCTCATGGCTCTGATGTTGTCAATTCATGTTCATCAGTATTGTCCAATTTATTAATGGTATGGGAGAAACCATATGACTGATGTGGGAGTTGCCTCCTAACCAGAGGCTTAGAGTGAGAATAAAGTGTTGAAACAAAATGTCAATCGTTGTGCTGTGGATAAACCCACTGTCTTGAAAACAAGATCGATGCGACCTTGGTGTTAAATCGCCAAAGTCGGTTGCTCCCCGAGGTTAACACAACTCCCGATCTTTAATTTGTGCTCGTAAGAGACCAGACTGAAATCGATGAAAAATTGCTCAAAAAATAGTAAAGAGAAGTAAAGGTAGGAAATCTTGAAAACAAAGAATGTCAGTTTGATCTTGCAAAACTTTCTTATTTATAAAGGAGATGAGGAAGAAAAAAAAGACAAGAAAACGGCTAGTTCTCAACAGCTATAAACGACTAGTTTTCAACGGCCATAAAAGATTAGTTTTCAACGGCTATAAACAACTAGTTTACAATAATCATAAATGACTAGTTTTTCTACTTTTGTATTTGTTATAGACCTTGGTCCAAAGTCATTTCCACGAAAAGAAATGGCAAAAGCAGCCACATCTGACAACTAGAGGCCCAGGGGTTGCTCATGTTTGTTGTTTCTACTTTTGAGTTAGTTATTAACATAGAGCAACTCCTTAACTTCTCCCAGACCATTGATAAATTGGACCATAGTGATGAACATGAACTGATGACATCAGAGCCATGAGTATGATCATGAGTGGCATGAGTATGAACATGAACATGACCATCATGAGCATCGCCATTTCTCATCTCATTATCTCCCTTCAATCCAGGCTGAGCCTTATTAAGATGAATCCAAGTTAATATAAGAGCTTACACCAACATCCACCATCAAAGTAGCCATGGCCGCTACCATAGCCTCTAAGCCGGTGAATGGAAACTCCACCCATGAATAGGGATGTACAAAAAGCCACCGAAAACCGATCCAATCGATAAAAAAATCGAATTAATATCAGTTGGTCGGAGTTATGTTCAATTTCGGCTGTCGGTTTTTATTTTAAGAAACCGAGTGATTAAACTGGCGATCGATCGGTCGATTTTTACATACACAATGTGGTCAGTTTTTGGTGCTGGTTTTCTCCAAAAACCGACAATGACTGACCGATGTATACCTCTGGCCATGGATGCTCTTTCAATTTCGATAATATAAGGTTCTCATAAGCATTTGAAAGAACATGAATGAGCCTAGTTAGATTTTCTTTGCCATTGGCATATGAGACCAAGATAAAATTGAAGGATTTTCAGTTAAATTTTCTTGTTTCTTGTTGAAGTATAATCACCTATTTATAGTGTTGAGTGAGCAAAAGATTAAAAAAAAAAGTATGATTTAAAATTATAAAGCAAATCTAATACATTCAAAAACCATAATATTTTAGTTTTAAACTATAAGGTATGAGATTGAGTGGGAGAAAGCGATTGGGTGGACAGCGTGCATGAGATCGAGAGGAGAAGAGAGAGACTTGGGATACGACTAAGCGAAAGAGAAAAGGAAGACAACATTTAATGGTCTTTAACACGTACAATGCAAGTGGTTTCATTTTTTTTTTACATAAACTTTTATAATAAATTTTAAGTTGTGATTTAATTATTTTAAAACATGAAATTTTGATTCAATCTCATCCAGTTTAATTAGTAAATATTTGACATTAAAAGAAGTAATTTAAAAACAGTGTCTAAAACTATATATTTCTAGTTTTAAGTTAAATAATTCATCATTATAGATATCTTCTATATTCCCTAATTAGTTCCATATATTTATAATGAGATTCATTGCTAAATAAACATATTTTTTCTTCTTTGTGGTAAGAAGATTGATTCAAGGTATATGCTATCATTTGCTTTTCTTTATAAATATGAGATTGTGATTTGATGAACGAGATGATGAAGCTCTTGAAAGTCAAAATTCATGGATCGAAACAAAAAAGAACTCTCTAAAACTATGAAAGAAAAAACGAAAAAAAAAATGAATTAATATGTCTGAACGTGTGATACATAGTATACGAATTTAATTTATTTGATCAACTCCTTTTAACTTATTTAGTTTTTCTTTCTTTTGGAGGTTCCTCAATTTTTTGGAAAATTTTTAATTCAATCATATGAGGTTTGTATTTATATACATATGTTTGAATCTGAAAATCAATTTGAATTTTTATTTTTGGATAATCCAATAACAAATCAACACTCTCAATTTGTAAATATACTTGTATGATTGTAAAAATAATATTAAATTTCAATCAAATGAGTCAGAGTTTTGTCATGCACACACATTCACTATAGGCATATGACAAAGATGGGAAAGTAGAAATACTATAGCCAAATATATTGAAAACATATAATAAACAAACCTTAATTGGCTATGAGATAATTAACTTTTCAACATGACAATATTATAGAAACATTATCAAATTACAATAGTGTTGGATTTTTTTTTTTTAATTTCTTTTTGTTTTTGTTGAGACTTGATAAAAAGACAAAGATGAAGAAGACATCCACTTGATGATAAATAATTACCTTTTGAAAGTTGTAAATAATTTTGGACAAAATGCAAAAACCACCCTGAAATATGGTGATAGTTACAATATACCACTAAACAAATTTTAAAAATTGAACCCTAAAAATTATTAAAATCGAGTCAAATTGGACATTCAAATATATATAATCATATATATTGTAAAATTTAAATAAGTTTAAGAGTTCAATTATTACATTTATGGGTCCAATTTCTACAATTATTGTAAATTTGAGGGTTCAGTTTTAATACTTAAAGAAGTTTACGGACCCAATTATTACAATTTGAAAGTTTGAGGATTTAATTTCAACTACCATCATACTTTAGGATGGTTTTTACAATTTGTCCAATTTTTTTTTTTTTTTTTTTAAAAAAAAGCATGGAGTTACGGATTATATGGTCAAAGTTAAATACTATAATGATACCATTCATAAAAAATATAACAATATAATTTTTTATTTACATTTCTTACAATGATTTGCATATTTCTTAAGTACAATAGTTGAATTCTTAGTCAAAGTCTAAAAACAAAAACAATTTTTTGAAAATTACATTTTTTAGTTCTCCAAAAATTGACTTGGTTTTTAAACCATGGGTGAAAAGTAGATAAGAAATGAAGAAATTTGGAGGTAAAAGTAGTGTCTATAAGCTTACTTTTCAAAAACAAAACAAAAAACAAAATGTTACTGAACATGGCCTAAATAATTTTTTTATTCGCATTAGTTATATGTTTTAATTATATTAAATTAAAAAGGAAAGATAAACAAAAATTAATATGATACATATAAAGTTATGAATTTCTATACCATGTAACATTTCTACCTGTATTGTAAACTTAGTTTTTTTCTTTCGGAAGAAATATGGTAAAAAAAAATTTTTTCCTAAAAGAAATAGGGTAAATTTGGTTTGGAGTAAATTATTATTATCCATTAAAAATATTTTTATAAAAAGGTGATATTTGTTGCGAAATTGGGGTAAACAACAAAAGAATACAAATGTAGAGAAAATATTAAACAAATAACAAAATAGTATAAAATAATATAAATATACATAGATATAAAATAAATAACTTAAAGAAAATAAAGAAATAAAGAAGATAAGAAAATCATGAAATCATGAAATTTTAACTAAATTTTTCTCCAAAAGTTTTGGATTTCTGATCAGTCTTCACCATATTTCAAAATGCACAAATGACCACTATTTATAGGAGAATTGGTAAGTAGGATGAATTAGGACACTAATCATATATAAAATTGTATCACATGTGGTAAACATGTTTAAGGACGTATTGTTCTTTTTGAGATGGACATCTATCTTCTATAATATTTATAATATTTCTCCTTAGATGCCTATTATATATATATATAATATGTCTCATTAAAATCTTACTAGAGAAAATTTCAATGGGAAAAAATCCTAGTGGAGGAAAAAGAATACATATTTCTTATAATCTAATAATCCTAAAAGAATATAATATATTTATTCCCCTTCATAGAAACATCACTTGAGATCTCCGAGTCACCACATTCCAATGTTGTGCATCAATTTTTTAAAGTTTGTTGTAGGTAATGACTTTGTAAATAAGTCTGCTAAGTTATCTTTCAAACAAATTTGTTGTACAGTGATGTCGCCATTTTCTTCAAGATTATGAATGTAAAAAAGTTTCGGTGAAATATGTTTTGTTATATCTCAATATGTTTTGTTATATCTCTTTTAATATATCCTCATTTTATTTGAGATATGCATGTTGTGTTGCTTTCGTTTAATATCATAGGGAGATTTTTACTAGAGGAGAAACCACATGTTTCACAAATGTACCGAGTCATTGATCTTAGCCATACACACATTCTTTACTAGCCTCGTGAATTGCAAGAACTTCAACATGATTTAAGGAAGTGGTTGTTATGGTCTGTTTCACCGATCGCTATGATATAGCAATTTCTTCACATGTGAATAGATAACCTGTTTGAGATTTAACTTTGTGTGGATCAGATAAATATCAAGAAGTTGCACAACCAATAGATCAAAATTTGATTTATTTGAATAAAAGAAACCTATGTCGATCGTTCCTCGGTGATAATAGAGTATATGCTTAACTCCATTCCAATGTCTTTTGTTGGAGAACAACTATATCTAGTTAATAAATTTACTAAAAATTCAATATCTGTTGGGTTGTATGTCCTAAAACTCGTAGTTTGTAATGCTAAACATATTCTATTATCAATAAAGATGTTATTGACGTTTATTCAATAAAATTATTATTGAATATATGAATTGCACATATAAAGACTAAGTCCAATAAACTAAAGATCCATGACTATTATTTGAATACATGAACTTTATGTAAAGACATAAGAGTGGATCAAGTTCAGTAAATAGTCAAAATGGTCTATAGTATATGAATAAGGCTGGGTACCTTATTTTGGTAACACTATCGGATACGGTCACTCTGTAGTTGTTATAATTTGTTGCAAAGTGCTACAAATGAAGTGATCCTGATTAATTCATGTATTGACATGAGGAGTGGGGGTGTCCTATGCAATGAGTTTGTATAAGATCGGACCAATAAATAACTCACTCTTACTTTATAACACAACTTACTATTTAAGATTGAGTATTTCAAAGTGATGACCTAGGTAACTTGATCTTAATCCTGAGCTAATTATAAACTCCTGTTTATTCGGGATTATCCTTAGAATTGCATGTGCGAAGATTGGCTCAATAGCGCTGACTCAATAAGATTCCCATTTTAGGGGTAAAACCGGGTAGATAGTTGGGGACATAGGGTGCAAGACGGAATTCACTCCTACCCACTTTTAGGGGTAGTAGAGAGGTTGTTCCCTTAAGTGCTGACTTTGGGTCTTGAACAAGGGGCCCCACCATCTCATTGGGAATCGGTTTAGTGATTGGATCACAAACCAGCGGTTCATTAGAGGATCAATAGGACTTAAGGAGCAAGATGTAATCTCAGGGGTAAAATAGCTTTTGACCCAGCTGTTATTATGAACAACCTATAAAGGGTTGACTTACTAATCATGGTTATATCGAGTGGACATAATATATCTATAGTGAGGGGAGTGCAACTACTGGGCTTTAGTGGAGTGACCCGATAGTTAAAGAATGGTGGTTAATTAGGTTAAAGAGTTTAGCCAGCTAATCGCGGATCGTTGGAGCTCATGATCTGTAGGTCTATGAGGACCCCTTACTATCTCATATCAGACTAAACCTTAGAACAGTGTGACGAATGAATTTGAAGTGTTCAAATTCGATTTTAGGAGCAAAGCTTTAAATATATACGATATATTTATCCTAATGTTTAATTGTGAATTAAACATAAAGAGAGAGAAAATATGAGATATTTAAATAAGATTTAAATATCAAGATTATGAATAGAGATTCATATTCATTGGGATTTTTGTTGCATTTAATATTACATTAAATTAATTAAATTGTTTACTTAATTATTTAATATTAATTTAATATTAAAATTGATATTAGAATTAATTTTGAAATTAAATGGAATTGGTCAAAATTGTATTAAAAGTCAAATTGTTGACTAGGTAAAAAATACAATGAAAGTCAAATTATTGACTGTTGTGTTGATTTTGAATGTCAAAAAGTGAAACTTGTTGACTTTGGACTCTTAGAGTCAAACTTTGACCATTGATCAAGTTAGTGGAAAGATCCAACCAATTGTGAGTGGAAAATGCCAACTTTTGCATTGCTAAGTGTTGTCTTCATTTGAAGATACTTGCCCCCGTTAAATCCCACTTGAGTTAGTGGATTTTTTATTTTCAAATTCTCATCTAACTCAAAGTTGCATGTTTTGCATGTAATGGTCTTTAGAAGGAAGAGTTTCTTGAATCTTAAAACCTCTTGGCCATAGTGGAATTTGATGAGATTATGTGATAATCTCATAACAATTTTCTCTCAAAGACTTAACCTTTTCCTCTCCAAATTAGTCACTCACCGGATCCCATCATCCCATTCTAAGGCCGGAGAATAGTAGAAAAGACTCTCTTAGTGGTCTACAAACTATTTGTTAGGAGATTAGAGCTAATTTGGAGAAGATTCAAAGTCTACAAAGGTTGTATTTATACTTCCCCTTTTACTTTATTTAATTACATGTTTATCCTTTGTGATTAATCTAATTAGAGTCCTTTAGATCCCTTTTTCTTCCACTGCACATGTGTTCGTTCCATCAATTGGTATTAGAGTGTGCTTAAAGTACTCAATTTTGGTTAATTTTTGCATATGGTGGGTATTGATTCATGTGATGTATAGTTGTGGATTATAATGGATAATTTCGGTTTTGACATCGAAATTCTCTCTTGGGTTGTAATCATTATTGTAATTCCCCAGTATTTTATGGGCTTTAACATGTAGTGAAGGGTATGTAAATTCACTAGTGTCATTAGAGTCATTTTTTGGTGAAATTTAGCTTTCAGATCCGTTTTCAGCCTACAGACCCGATTTAGACCCGTTGACCCGACCCGGAATTCTGTTTCAGACCCACCTTCGACTTGACCCGTTCGCCGCTCCAGGCCTAGCTCTGCATTGACAGGCCAAGCGTGCGCTCAGCCGGCCCAAGTCCGTGCACGATTCAGCCTAGTTCCCCAGCCGATTCACCTAAGTTGTCTGCGCCCACCAGCTCAGCCGATCCGTTTGGAGCTTCATCCGACCTATGCTTGTTCTGCTTGAACCGCGCACCCTGATTTGGAGGCTCAGTTGGTACAGATGGTCTGGACTTGTCCGATTCGACTAGTTTGACCAGTTTTGGGCGATTTTTGCTTTTTTTTTTTTTAGGTTTTTTAGGCCAGTTCAAGCATTTCTCAAGCGATTGGGGCTAGTTCGAAGTGTTCGAAAGCGATTCGAGGCTGATTTCTGCTTATTATTATAATAAATGTAGCTTTTAGCTAGCTTAGGATGTCAAAACCGGTCCATTTTAGTGTGTTTATTTAATTATGCATTGTGAATATATGAATTAAATAATTTATCTATTGTGTGCATATTTTATGTCATATAGATTTAAAATCCCACTATAGGATATGTAGCATGCATTGCATGTATATTATAGGTGTTATAATGTATAGTATGCATGTGTAGGATTCCATGTTTTTTATATAAGTCGTTATATTAATGCATGGAATGAATGTTTATATAATTGTTATATAAAACCATGTTATGGATGCAAAGTATGTCTATTATTTTATAAGTTGTTATAAAATCAGATTTGACACCTCCTATCTAGGGATTATGGCCGAATAATTGAGCGTTGTTAACTAGTTTTATGAGCACAGGTGAGCGGTGTGAGATGTTAAAATTGGTTTTTCACCTAGACATCGTAGGTTAAATCTAATTATAAATGTTATACTTGGATAAACCACATAGACTTAGGTTGTTTAATTAGCTGGAACATTCCTAAGTAAAGATTTACCCAAAAAAAAATAGAACACTTCAGTGGGAGATTAATAACATAGAGGATATGTTGTTCTTAGCTCTCACGTCCCTAAGAGTTTACACTGTGAGATCTGTGCAATGCTTCGTGTCACCCTGGAAGTGACCTCCATTCGGAAAGTGTTTGCATGGCTCAATAACAAGGTGAATAGGGGAAGTAGTTCATAGTAAGTGGGTAAAGGATGTGTGTCAACGTGTCCTGCGGTCTCTTCCGTTAGTTTAGACTGTGAGATTCCTATGTTGCATCTGCTTGCGGTCTTTAAGTCAGCATTAGCTAGTCGCTAACCATGACTATCCCCTTGGAGGGTTGTAACATAGGATTCGAAACAACTCAAACTCTAGAAATGGATAAGATTTCTTATGTCATTTTCCAACTCTGACTCTCCAATTCGGTAGGATCGTTAGGACCGCTAATTTCTGAGATCTGAAAATGGAGGGTTACAAATACAGAATTACTAAGTGTTAGTAAGTTCTTGACCGAAAACAGTAGCTAAATGACTATCAGAATATGAGTTATTTTGGAGATTGTATTTAGTCAAGAATGTCTTGCTTTAGTGAAGGAGTATTTGACTACCCCTCAGTAGCACTTATTCTGACTTACTATAGTATCGTTGCAAATAAAATAATGAAATTTGGGTACATTAATACTTTTCTAAAATTTTATTGGGTTTAGAAGAAATTCATTAATTAGAATTTCTTTATAATATCAGTACGTTGAATTCTTTAAATTTACTTTCTTTCGACACTTTTAACGATAAATCAACATGGAAATCGAATATACTAGTAGTTGATGATTTAGACTATGTTTTAACAGAGGAATGCCCTCTATCTGCTAATTCTACTACTGGCCAGAAGACACAACAAAGTAAATATGATTTACTTGTCATTCAGACATGCTTGGAAAATGATAAGTTAACCTGGATAATGGATTCAGGAGCAGCTAATAATCATATCTGTACTTTTGCGCAGGAAACTAGTTCCTGAAGACAACTTACAGAAGGCGAAGCAACCTTTAAGGTAGGGATCGGGGAGGTTGTTTCTGTTGGGGTTGATGTCCTAAATCTCGTAGGGTCTTGTAGTTTGTAAACAGTTGTATGAAAAAATATTTTATGATTTATAATATATGATATTTTTTCACTTCAGTCTATGAAATATTTGATATTTTAGTTGCATTAAACACCAACCAATAAACTAAGATCTATGGTTATGGTTGTAACTTAAACATGTATGTGGAGACATACAAGTAGATCGTGTTTTAAGTGATAACCTAAATGGTCTGTAGTATATGGATTAAGGAGGGATACCTTATCTTGGTGACACAACGAGTGTGGCTTGCTTCATAGGTGTTATAAATGTTGTAAAGTGCTAAATGAGCTGATCCTGATCATTCATGTATAAGACATACAAGCGGGGATATTCTATACAAAGAAGTTTGTATAAGATCGGACCACGAAATGTTTAGTCTCGTTATATAATGCCATTGATAATTGAGACTTTCATTTCACTAGGATGACCATAGGTAACATGACCTTAATCCTGAGTGAGTCGTGAACCCTTGCCTATGAGGGCGATCCTTTGATTTGCATGGGTGAGAGTGGCCAGATCACCGACTCAACAAGCCTACCATTTTGGGGATTTGTCTGATTGGGAAGCTGGGAACTCAGCTACAAAAGATGGAATTCACTCCTTCCCCAAAGTAGGGGTAAGTAGATAAATTGCTCCCTTAAGGCCTGATTTCGAGGCTTGAACAATGTGGCGCCTCACCTTCTTTTGGCCTGAGAAGGGTTTAGACATAGTGAGACTATGATCTATTGTTCATTAGAGGGATCGGTGGTACTTAAGAAGTTAGATGTAACTACTGTTGGGGTTGATGCCCTAAAGTCTCGTGTCCTATAGTTTGTAAACAGTTTGTACGAATGCTTGTGATGTATAATATATGATATTTACTTCACATCTTGTTTTTGCTCAGTTATTTGTTTTATTTGCTTTACCACAAACAAATAAACATAAAATCTCTGGTTATCTGAATGTAACTTAAGAATGTATGTGGTGACATATAAGTGGATTATGTCTTGAGTGATAACCAAAATGGTCTGTGGTATATGAATATAGGAGGGAAACCTTATCTTGGCAACATTATGGATGCGGCCCGCTTTGTGGAATGGTCACAAGTGTTGTGACTTGTCAATATGGTCTGATCCTGATCATTAATGTCACATACGAGCGGGGCCGTCCTATACAAAGAGTTTGTATAAGACCCGATCACGAAGTGTTAACGTCTCGTTATATAACACTGTTCATGACAGAGACTTCACTTCACTAAGATGACCATAGGTAACATGACCTCAATCCTGACTAAGTTGGGAACTTCTGCCATTGAGGGCGGTCCTTTGATTTGTATGGGTGTGAGTGGCCAGATCATCGACTCAAACCTACCGTTTTGGGGATTCGTCTGATTTGGGAGCTGGGAACTCAGCTACACAAGATGGAATTCACTCCTTCTCCGAGGCAAGGGCAAATAGATAGATAGCTCCCTTAAGGGCTGATTCTAAGGCTTGAACGATGTGGCGCCACACACCTTCTCTTAGCCCGAGAGGTGTTCACACATAGTTGGACTATATTATTCATTAGAGGAATCAGTGGCACTTAAGGAGTAAGATGTAACTTCAGGGGCAAAATGGTAAATTGGCCCAGCTGTACTTACGAGCATTTGTGAAGGGTCATCGTACTCATGATTGGTTATATCCGATGGACACAAAAATATATCTATTGTAAAAAGAATTCAGCTGGTGGTCTTTAGTGGAATGCCTGACAGATAACGAATGGTGGATCTCGTGGTTAAAGAGTTTAGTCAGCTATTCACGTACTGTTGGAGCTGAGCCACAAATCCATAAGGTCTCATAGGTAGCTTGGATAAAGTTGAGAATAAGTTTTTGGGTCAGTTTGAAATGTTCAAATTGACAAGAGGGAGTTCGATTATATATGATATAATTGAACTGGTTAATTATATATGATATAATTGATTAAATGTATGGAATACATTATTTTGGAGGAAATTAGATATGAATATGATTTATATCAAGTGGAGGAGAAATTTCTATAGTAGATATATGATATCAAACTACTGGTTAAGAATATAAAATGATTATATTCATTTATCAATTAATTGGTTAATTATGTGATAATTGGCCGGAAACTTCTCCTAAATCGTGTGTTAGTGGGAAAATCATATTCGGTTATTGTAACTGAAGAATAAAATGAAATTTAGTCTAATTTTGCAAAGAGTTCGAAAAATTCGCTCAAGGTGTGAAAATGTATCGATCGCTTAGCTGAGAACTTATATGATAGTGCCTTATTGCCTAAACGATCACACGCCTCGCATACTAAACGATCGCACACGCTATTTAAACGATCGCTCAGCTTTCCTAAACGATCGCTTAGCGTGCCGAGTTTTCTAAATGATCACTTAGTAAAACCTACACGATCGTGTAGCTTTCTCTAAACGATAAGCATTCGCTATACGATAGCCTTCTTCCACTTGCTTGTCGTTCTACACGATCATCCCTTTCCTCCTTACTCTACCAATTCCATTAAAGACCACTGTTTGGATTCTCACTCCGAGAATACCAAGGGCTCTAAGTGGTGGTGTCGTCCCCGCTTCTGCTTGTTCATGCGCTGCCGTTCACGTAGACGATCGTGCTGCTGGTAGCCGACTGTTTGCTGGGCGATAAAGAACGTAGAGAGTAGCTTCTACTGGGTTGAGTTCGAAGTGAAGACAGTCTTCAACTGATACGTGAACTCAATCTGTTGTATTTTGTTTGTGAAAGCATGCCTATAATTAATGTGAAATTGCATACCTATTAGTTAGAATGTGTATATGGTAATTCGGTCACAATGAAATAGGAAAGATTCGAACGCACTCATGGATACTCATGTATAAGTGTTCGTTCAATTGGTATTAGAGCCAGGTTCTGATATTCCAATTTCATTGATGCAACGAATTGCATATACATTCATTGTGGGTGCATATCTACTCTGTTTAATTGTTAAATTGATGTGGATTTGCGAATTAATGGAGTTTTCTGGGATGTTTCCTCGGTTTGATTTAATTCTTTTGCATTTTCGGTTAATTGTAAAGGTCCCTACATTTTTGGCACAATTATTTTGTAATCGAGTCTGTAATTTAAAGTGAGTTTGAGTCTTGAGTCGTTCGTGACAAAGATTGGAGTAAGGGTTGCTATTCTTCGAGGAAGAAGACGATCAAGGGTTGATCGGGTCGTGTAGACGATGAGGTAAGTGATCGTTGAGTATCAGATGCTCGGGTATTGTTTAACGTGCACGTAATTGACTGATGATTGTTTAGCTCAGCAAGCTTCATTGCTTAGTAACTGACTAAATGATCACGTAGCAATGCACGGTAAATTGTTTACCTTTCGCCGCGTTAAGTGATCTCCTAGACGATCAGGCTTCGTAGCCTCGTTGTCGTCTATGCGATCATTTAGCTTTTGCATTATCATCTAGTAGGCACTGAGCGATCTTTTACCTTCGACATTTACTAAACGATGGAGTTCTCCTGGTGGTTCAAGACCCGGCTCACCTATGAACCGGTTTGATCGATGGAAAATGTAAATCCCACCTTAGGTTATGCATTAGCCATGCATCGTCTCTTTATTGTAAATGTTATAATTTAGAGAAGCATGATTTAATTATGTAAAAGCATGCTCATGCTGTTGGGGTTGATGCCCTAAAATCTCGTATCTTGTAATTTGTAAACAATATATATGAACAACTGTGATTGTTAATATATGATATTTACTTCACATCTTGTTGTTTTGCTCGATTATTTATTTTATTTGCTTTATCACAAACTAATAAACATAAAATCCTTGGTTATCTATACGTAACTCAAGCATGTATGTGGTGACATACAAGTGGATCATGTCTTGAGTGATAACCAAAATGGTCTGTAGTATATGGATATAGGAGGGAAACCTTATCCTGGTTATGCTACGGATGCGGCCCGCTTTGTGGAATGGTCACAAGTGTTATGACTTATCACAGATGGTCTGATCCTGATCATTCATGTTGGAGACATGCGAGCGGGGGCGTCCTATACAAAGAGTTTGTATAAGACCTAACCACGAAATGTTAACGTCTCGTTATATAACACCGTTCATGACAGAGACTTCACTTCCCTAGAATGACCATAGGTAACATGACCTCAATCCTGAGTGAGCTGGGAACTCCTGCCATTGAGGGCGGTTCTTTGATTTGTATGGGTGTGAGTGGCTAGGTCGCCGATTCAAACCTACCATTTTGGGGATTCGTCTGATTTGGGAGCTGGGAACTTAGCTACACAAAATGGACTTCACTCCTTCCTCGAGTCAGGGGTAAGTAGATAGATGGCTCCTTTAAGGGCAGATTCTGGGGCTTGAACGATGTGGCACCACACACCTTCTCTTGGCCCGAGAGGTGTTCACACATAGTTGGACTATGTTGTATTGTTCATTAGAGGAATTAGTGGTACTTAAGGAGTGAGATGTAACTATAGGGGCAAAATGGTAAATTGACCCAGCTATACTTACGAGCATCTTTGAAGGGTTATCGTACTCATGATTGGTTATATCCGATGGACATAGAAATATATCTTTGGTGAAAAGAGTTCAGCTATTGGTCTTTAGTGGAATCACTGACAGTTAACAGATGGTGGATCTCGTGGCTAAAGAGTTTAGTCAGCTATTCACGTACTGGTGGAGCTGCGAGCCACAAGTCCATTATGTCACTTGGGTAGCTTGGATAAAGTCGAGAACCAGTGTTTGGATTAATTTGAAATGTTCAAATTGACAAGAGGAAGTTCAATTATATATGATATAACTGGACTGGTTAATTATATATGATATAATTGGCTAAATGTTTGAGATACATTATTTTGGAGGAAATTAGATATAAATATGATTTATATCAAGTAGAGGAGAAAATACTATAGTAGATATATGATATAAAACTATAAGATATAAATGTAATATGATTATATTTATTAATTAAATTAATTGATTAATTATTTGATAATTAATAGATTTATCCACGTTCGGACGTGGAAAGTGGGGTTGCAATGGTTATGGTAACCAGTGGATTAAACCAATGAAAATCGTTTTCATTTTGATCAATCGTGCATTCGTATTATCGCGCGCCCAAATGAATCCGTGAAAGCGATCGCGAAAGCCTATACGATAGAAGCTCGTTCGTCTAAACGATCCTCTGCCTCATGTTTTCTTTAAATGATCGTATACGTTTTTCCTAAACGATCGTTCAGTCTTTCCTACATGATCGTGTAGCTCTACTATACGATAAGCATTTCCGCTATACGATAGCAGAGTTTCATCTCCCACTTCTTATCGTCTACACGACGTATTCTCCTCCGTCCTCTACCAAACTAACCAAAGCCCACTCTTTGGGTTTTTGACATTGAGGATACCCGAGTTTCTCTTGTGGTGGTATCGTCCCCGCTACAGTGTTCGTGTGCATTCTAATCGTGCTGTTGTAGTCGACATACTCGTCGGGTACTGGTGGATCTATGGGAGGTTTTTCGCTGCTTAGGGTTCAGATGTTCAAAGAGTGTCTTCATCTGGTATGAACCCTTTCCATGGTTTTTATTGTATTCTGAGCATGCCGATAATGAGTTTTATATGCATAACTATATGTCTTGAATGTATGTCGTTTGTGTTTCGGTCATTGTGAAATCGGAGCGATCTAAACCCGCTCATGGAACTCTCAGTATGAGATCCTTCACATGCATCATATAATACAAGAGTTATATTTATGAATGCATAAAAAGCAATGACATGCATCATCTTTCTATTATAATTGTTTTAGTATAAGGGTGTATGAATAGCATGTTTGCTTGATTATTACGCGTATATATAAAAGTTATGTATAGTAATGACCGGACATTGCATGAAGCATGACACATAGGTTACTTTATAAGCGTTATAGGTACCTAGTTGTGCGCGATGTATTTTAGTTCACTACAAGAATTTTGGGCTTTAATGTTGGTTGGAAAAAGTAAAACCAGATGTATAATGTTGATTTTGTTTTTTTTAAAAAGCGAATCTTTAATGTCGATTTTAAACTTACATTGTAGTTATACATTTAATTTCGGTTTAAAACTGACATTAAAGATCCGGTTTTCTTTTTTTTCCTTAAACAAAAAACAAAACCCATTTCCCCCCATTTTTTTTTCATTTCCTGCTTCTATCTCTATCTATTATATCTATCCCTTTTCTAAACCCTATTTTCCCCATCAGCCACCTCCTCCCCAGTCCCCCCCATTTTTGTTTCTTATGAAAATGATATTAGGTTACATTTTATTTCTCTCCTTTCTCTCTCAGATTTCAGACAAACCTTCGTAGACGGCAAAGAGAACTGAAACCGAAAGCTATAAAAAATTGTGACCAAAAATGCCAAAAAAGCCAATCTCTTGGATCATCACTCCCTCAAACACCTACTCGATGAATCTGTTTTTGAGGTAGAGAAGTAAGAGATATGTGGAACCAATGAGAAATGGCAGAACCCGTAGATAGGTTGGCAATGTCGGTCCATGTAGTATCGATTTGAAATTGATTTTGCATCTTTTCGTACTCCCGATGCCATTGATAAACAAGCAGCGAGAGTCATAGTCGATTCTTTGAGAAGATTCCAACGATGATTGAAAAAATAAATTGAAGAAAGAATAGAGATCGGTAGAGATATGAATGATTTGAATCTGTTTCTGAGGTAATTCAATCTGCAATTTCATTCCCCCTTTTTAGAACTTTTTCGCGTCAATTTTAATCTAGGTTTGAGCTTTTTCCTTGCAGATTGTCACCAGCCGTAATGAAGAATTTGAATATGAAGGATTTGAATCTGTTTATGAGGTAATGCTATTTGGCTATATTTTAGTGTTTCTGAATATAAACCAGCTAAAAAAACCACAAAGTTCTAAGATTTTTGGTAATGCGATGCATTTTTTGTTTCGTCATTCATCTGTACTTCTTAGGGGAGAGAGGAATACTAGAGCATTAGAGATTTGGAGAAAGATTTTATTGATGTTTGATTCGTTGTTAGTTCATGTCTCTTTGGAAAGTGTCAAGCTGAGAAAAAGAAGAAACACAAGAGAATATAAAGGCCCAAGTTGGTAATTCTTTTGACATTTTTTTCCAGCACCATTTGTTACATAAGTGTGCCATATTCAGATATTCCATTCCTGTAGATGGTAGCAAAAATGCATGGAATATTGAGACCATTTCTACTTCGAAGAATGAAATCTGATGTCGAGCTAATGCTCCCTCGGAAGAAAGAAATCATAATATATTGGTTATGATTGAAGGTAGCACTGTTTTTAATCTAATTGTTATAAATAGATTCTATAACCTGTGCATCAACTTCTCTTGTTTTCATAAATATTATTTATATATTTATATGTATATCTCCGCCCAAATCCCTCTCGCTCTTGCTCATAAAGGTCAAATCCCTCCCCTCTCACTCTCGCTCTCGCTCTCGTTCCCGCTCTCACTTTCACTCTCGCTCTCACTCTCGCTCTCGCTCTTGCTCACGCTTATAGTCTCTACAGTGCATCCCTTTCGCTCTCGCCCATCCCTCCACTCTTGCTACTCTTGCTCTCGCTCTCACTCTCGCTCTCGCCCTTGCTCACGCTTATAGTCTCTACAGTGCATCCCTCTCGCTCTCGCCCATCCCTCCACTCTCGCTACTCTCGCTCTCGCTCTCGCACATAAATTTCATGGCTAAAAATACAGTTAGCTACGTGTCGTGGTTATTTGTTCCACAATAGTCCATGTGTGCTCAATTTGAATCACGCCTTTTTGAGTTAATCCTACTGGTGGCCGCTTTATGTTTATTGTGTGGTGGTTTAATATTTGGTGATTGATCCTTGTTAACAAGAATTATTGGTACAGGAAGTTCACTTTGGGAAATTGATTGTCTTCGACACCATTATTGTCCTCCTGTTTGAAGGTATGTAGTTTAATATTGATCCAGAAACTTCTGTTGCTTTGGATTTCATAATGAAAACTAGTCCTTATGTTCTTGTAGGTTAGTTTTATGCGTAGTATCCAGTACAATCAAGTGTGTGAAGTGTTCAAGAGAGAGCTTAGCATGACACCTGATAAGGTATATTTACTTGGCTAAACCTGTTTCATATAATCAGATTATGCATTCATTCTGTTGAATGGAAATTACTTTTGTAATCTGATAGAAGCTGGTTATCTTGATTGTGTTACTGTTACATATGAGTTGGCACTTTTGTTTTCTGTATTCTGATCACATTATAGCACGTTTCAATGTGCGTGACAGATTGAAGTTTCATTAACATTTGGCCTTTCATATGATAATATAAATGTGGTTATGGTTATAATATTAATTTTTCTCCTTGGATCAGAGTCTGCCTGAGGTTAAATTCTTAATCTCAGGCACATTACTTGTTAAGTTGAAGTTAAATTCTAAATCTTTCCAATTCTTCTGTAGTTGCTGGATGAGCTGAAGAAGAAGCCTGATAATGAAGTCCATCTCAACAACGTATATTACATCTCTTAATCTCTCAAACCCTCTCAAATTTGTAGACAATTAAAATTGTTTGCCCTTACACGGAAGATTCTGTTGCCCCTTGTAAAATCATAATCTTTGTATTACATGTAATTTGTGTTTTCAAGGCTTGAATTATTGTACGCCTTTTAAATTATAATTCTATAGCAGAATTTGTGGATTAAATGTAATAGATTTACAATCCATACATGAATAATGTCATAGCCATAGTGTTCGATGATGATGTGTCATGTTATACTTTTTTACCGAAAAATGGATTTGGCAAGGGAACTTTAAAAAACGGACAATAATTGATAAAACGGACAGATTTGGGCTTCAATGTCGGTTAAGAATCCAAAAAAAAGAAAAGGTTTAATGTCGGTTGCAACCGACATTGAAGGCTGTGTTATTGGTGTTATTGAAGCCCTTTAGTGTCGGTTTAAAACCGACATCAAAGACAACCGACATAAACGGCTTTAATAACACTATCTTTAATGTTGGTTTAAAACCGACATTAAAGCCTGAATTTCTTCTAGTGGTTGTTTCTTTTTAGTGGTTAAAAAGAAATTAGAACTAAAAGCAATAAGAAAGACATGCATGCTCACTTAGGCTTAATTCATGGTTTTAATATGTTTAAAACTTGGATAACATAGACCTAAGATCACGGTTCTAATATGATTAGCAACCCTAAGGTTTTAATCTTTTAATTAATTTGATACGATTAAATTGACTAATAAAAGGTTAAAGTGTAACAAATCTATCTATAAGGGACCTTTTGTCTAAGGCGGATTTTGTCTAGGTTGGGGTATTTAAGTTGACGGAAACGTAATACCCCTACCTGGGAATGTACCTGGAAAGGTGAATTAGATAGATTTGATGCATGCATGAAAGTTAAGGACAGTCCATTAAAGTGTTTAAATGTGACTACTTGAACTTGTTCATATTTCATAGACAAAAGTTGATTATGAGCGGACTTTAAAAAGATGACTTAGACTAAAATCAGTAGCCAGATTGTCTAGGTTAATGAACCCTTAGGTATATATTCAATGGGGGGTAATTGGGACATATGATGCTTCACTTAAACCTTTCATGTTTCTCCGATATAGTCTACACCGTGAGATCTACCCTCGGCCTCGAGGCACCTTTGGCATGTCCCCCTAACTGATGATGTTTGGGTAAGTCAATATCGAGGTGGATGGAGAGAGTGTTCATAGTAAGTGGGAGCGGGAAGTGCAACATTATATCCCTTGGTCTCCCTTGTTGGATTGAATAAAGTTACTGCGGATCGCCTCGAGGCACCCTGGGAGTGTCCCCCTATAGGATGACAGTTTTGCACGTTTCTTTATTTAATCTCCTATAAGAGGATAGGGTTACTTAGTCTCTTGTCCTAATATGCTTCTTCCCTACGGTGGGCTGATTAGGACGGGACTCTGGCACTGAAAGAGAGGGGTCATACTTACACGAAATGTTAAAGGTTAACAGTTCTGGACCAAATAAATAGTGGCTGTTAGGTTCAGTTCCAAGAGTTGGTTCTGCCTAATGGTTGAGAGACATCATTGCAAAATAGAAGTCTTACATTTAGGGTACTTGAAACTGTTTTGCAAAATTAATTGGTTAAAATGTGGTTTAGGAAAATCTAATTGAAGTTTTATTTGTTTTTCAGCAACAATCTTTTCAAAATGGCCACAACCACGTTAGCTTTACTTAGCGTCGAAAAATTAACTGGCGATAACTTTTCAACATGGAAACACATGATCATGATGATACTTATCATCGAGGATCTCATGTTTGCCCTTATGGAGGCCTGTCCTCCTATTCCAACTCCCAAAATCTTAGATGATTGCAACAAACGACTAACTTTATTAACTATTGAGTGACTAAACGATAGGGATCGAGTTTTACTATACGATAGTACTCATTTTTAAACGATCGAGTATAGAGTCTATGCGATAGGCTTGCATCTGCTATATGACTGTGTTATCGCTTACTCGATCGTCTACTCTAATCCTTCCCTCTATTCAAAATCAGCTAGAGCCCACAACTCCTAGATTCTCACACTGAGAATACCAAGGTACTCTTATGGTTGTGTCGATTGTTTAAGGATTGAGTTTTACTCATTGCTAGTGTTCGAGGGACTTCGAGTTCTTGCTTGTTGCGTTCGAGTTAGTTCGAGGGATATACGTGAAGAAAGAGTTCTTCAAAGGTATTGTCTCTTTTATCTTTTGTATTTGATTCGAAGCATGCTCTAATTTATTGATTAATGCATAATATGTTTAGTATGATTGTAAATGTTTGAATTCTTTCACAATGGAGTTTGGGACGATCTGCTTCTACTGTGAGGTCTTCTATATTTAGAGTTCCTTCAATTAGCATCAGAGCCAGGTTGTTCTGATTTCCAAATTTCATTGCTGTATTGAATGTCATTTACAGTCTTGGTGGGTTTTAAGTATTTTGCAATGCATTTGTTAAGTGTGGTTATGGATGTTGTTGATGGATGTTTACAAGATAATTTCCACTTTGTTTAAGCTTTCTTTACTTTTACAAAAGTTAATTTGTAAGGGCCCCTGTGTTTTTGGGCATTATTAACTTGTAATTGAGTCTGTATTTATTTTTTGTTTGTTTGAGCCGTTCGTGATGAAGCTTCAGACGCAAGGGGTCGTGGTTTGCTTCGAGGGAGAAGAAAAATCGTTGGTCACATCGTGTGGCTTAAGCTACACTATTTTTTAGATTTGGCTATGCAATCATGTAGAAATTTCTACTCGATCGTGTAGTATTTGCTAAATGATCGCATAGCTAATTCTATGCAATCGAGTAAAGAGTTTACTCGATCGTGTTGCGTTGGCTACTCGATCGCGTAGACGCTTGTTGTAAATGATCGTAGAGTATATGATACTCGACGCATGGCACGCGCGCTAAATGATCATGTAGGCTAGCATGCTCACCGCATAATCACTAGCTGTACGATCACTTGGTATATGATACTCGTCACTTGCTGCTCGATCGTGTAGCCAATCATGCTCATCACATAGTCGTTGGTTGCACCATCGCATGGCATGCGTTACTCGATGTGCGTTGGACGATCGCATGAACTTTTATGCTCATCGCATAGTCCTTAGCCATTCGATCAATGCTACACGATCGTTTATACTCGATGTGTGTTACTCGACGATCTAAAGAAGTTGCTACATGATCAAGTGACGAGGCTTCGAGCGGATGGTTCAAGACTCGGTTCGCCTATTTGAGTCGGTTGACTCGATTCTTTTGTAATAGTTAGCTTTTATTTTTCAGTTTTGAGGCATATTATCCCAATCCATCAATTTTTATTGAAATGTACATGTGATATATGTTTAGATTATATGCATAATGTATGTCATATAGTTTTAAAACCCACCATAGGTTGTGCATTTTATTCATGCATCATCATTATATTATAAGTGTTATAATAGAGTAGTTTGCATGATAAAATTATATTAAAGCATGCTCATGCATCATATAATATAAGAGTTATAATATATGCATGCATCAAAGCATATCAATGCATTATCTTTATTATAAATGTTATAATATAAGGATGTATGTTAACATGTATGCTTAGTTCATTACTTGTTATATAAAAGTTATAGATTAGTAATGATTGAACATTGCATGAAGCATGACACTTATGTTTATTTATAAAAGTTATAAAAACCTTGTGAATGTCTAGCTTAGCAATGTGAATGGTTTTAATTGTTTCATTTTTTTTTATAAGTGTTATAATTAATGAAATTAGAATAAAAATCATAAGAAATAGTTGCATGCAAACTTAGGCTTTAATCATGTTTTAAAAGTGTTTTAAAATTTGATGGTGATAGACCTAAGATCATGGTTCTAATGAGATCAGATACCTAAGTTTAATCTTTTAATTAAGTTTAATAGGATTACATTGACTAATAAAAGATTAAATATGTACCAAATCTATCTATAAGGGACCTTTTGGCTAAGGCTGGTTCTAGCTAGGTTGGGGTACTTAAGTCGATGGAAACGTCACACTCCTACCTAGAAACCTAACTGGAAAAGTTAATTAGATAGATTTGTTGCATGCATGCAAATTTGATGAAAGTCTGTTAAAATGTTTAATAAGACTTGAAACAAATTTGTTTAATCATCAAAAGCAAATGTTCTTTTTTAGCAAATTAAACAACCACTTAGTTAAAAGCAGTAGTTGGATTTACTAAGTTAATGAAACCCTAGGTAGAGCATTTAGTGGGAGGTAATTGGGGTATATGATACTTCACTTTACCTCTACACGTTTCTCCCTAAAAAGTTCACACCGTGAGATCTATTCTCGACCTCGAGGCACCCTGGGAGTGTCCCCCTAAAGGATGACATTTGGGTATATCAATACCAAAGTGAATGAAGATAATGTTCATAGTAAGTGGGAGTGGGACATGTGACAACATATTCCTCGGTCTCTCTCATTAGGTTGGATAAAGTTTTAGTGCATCACCTTGAGGCACCCTGGGAGTGTCCCCCTAAAGGATGGCTATTTTTGCACAACTATTTATCTAATCTCCAGAAATGTATAGGGTTTGATTTAGTCTCTTATTCTAATTTGTTTTTTTTTCTCTACGATGAGCGCATTAGGCAAGACTCTAGGGCCTAAAATGAGGAGTTACACTTACACGAAATTGTGAAGGATGTTAACAAATTCTGGCCCGAACAATGGTGACAATTAGATTCAGTTACAAAGAGTTTTTTCTATCTAATGGTTGAGATTGTCTCATTCTAGTGAAAGGGCACTTGATTACCTTACGATATCTTTTGTCCTGCCTCACTGGGGCATCATTACAAAATAGATGTCACTTAAGGTACAATAGAACTATCTAAAACTTAATTGGTGTTAAAAGTTGTAATTTAAGTAGACTCATTAAGTTTGTTCATTTTTCGGTAACTTTTAAAATGGCTTCCACTACTCTTGTTTTATTAGCCGCTGATAAACTGACTGGCGAGAACTACGCTAGTTGGAAGAATACAGTTTACACGATCCTTATCATCAATGACTTAAGATTCGTCCTTATGGACGATTGTGCTCTTATTCCATCTCTCAATGCCGCTCGAAATGTTCGAGAGGCATACGAGCATTGGACACGGGCGAATGTATATCTTGGCCAGCCTTAACGACGTTTTTGCCATGAAGCATGAGCCCATGATCATTGTACGCGAGATCATGGAGTCCCTGAGTGGAATGTTTGGACAACCGTCCATGCAGCTAAAGCACAGTGCTCTTAAGTTCATTTTTAACTCCAAGATGAAGGAGGGTACATCTGTTCGTGAACATGTTCTGAACATGATGGTCCACTTCAACGTGGTAGAGATGAACAGATCGAGCATCGATGAGGCCAGCCAGTTTAGTATAATTCTAGAGTCGTTACCAAGGAAAAGAAGGTTGGTGAGGCAAATGTTACTTCATCATCCAAAAAGTTCCATAAAGGTTTGACCTCTGGAACTAAGTCTGCACCTTCTTCTTCTGGCACCAACAAGTGGAAGAAGAAGAAGGGTTATAAGGGGAAGGCACCTGCTAACCCATAACCTACCACTCCGCAGGGTAGGCAACCAGTGCGGGTTGAAAAGGGAAAATGTTTACACTGCAACCAGGATGGGCACTGGAAGTAGAACTGCCTACGTTTTTTGGCTGAGAAGAAGAAGGCCAAACATGGTAAATACAATTTACTGGTTTTGGAGATTTGTTTAGTAGAGAATGATGATTCTGCTTGAATTATTGACTATGAGGCCACTAACCATGTTTGTTCTTCATTTCAGGGAATTAGTTCCTAGCGGTAGCTTGGTGCTGGTGAGATGACGATGCGAGTTGGAACCGGGCACGTCATCTCACCTATGACAGTAGGAGGTCTCCGGTTGACTTTACAGAATAGGTTTATTATTTTAAATAATGTGTATGTAGTTCTTGATTTAAAGAAAAACTTAATTTCTGTAAAGTCTTTGCTTGAATGTAATTACATCTTGAATTTTTCTGTTAATAAAGTGTTTATTCTGAAAAATGGTGTTGATATATGTTCGGCTCAACTGGAAAATAATTTGTATGTGCTAAGGCCGTTAGCAACAACTTCCCACCATAACATAGAGATGTTTAAAACTGTCGTAACTCAAAACAAACGACTTAAAGTTTCTCCTAAAGAAAATACCCAACTTTCACACCTATATTTAGGGCACATTAATCTCAATAGGATTGAGAGGTTGGTGAAGAATGAACTTCTAAATGAGTTAGAAGAAAATTCTTTACCTGTGTGTGAGTCATGCCTTGAAGGAAAAAAAACTAAAAGATCTTTTCTAGAAAAGGTTATAGGGCCAAAGAGGCTCTAGAGTTATTGCATTCAGACCTTTGGTCTGATGAATGTACGAACCAGGGGAGGCTATGAATACTTCATCACTTTTACTGATGATTATTCAAGGTATGGGTACATTTGTTTAATGCAACATAAGTCTGAGTCCTTTGAAAAGTTCAAAGAGTTCAAGGCTGAAGTTGAAAACACATTAAGTAAAAGGATTAAAATGTTTCGATCTGATCGAGGTGGAGAGTTTTTGGATTCTGAGTTCCAGAACTATTTGATAGAACATGGAATAGTTTCTCAACTCTCGGCATCTGGTACACCCCAACAGAATGGTGTATGAGAAAGGAGAAATCGAACCCTGTTGGACATGGTTCGTTCCATGATGAGTTACGCTTCCTTATTGGACTCGTTTTGGGGTTTTGTAGTAGAGACTGCAGCTTACATCCTAAACTGTGTTCCCTCCAAGAGTGTTGTCAGAATACCTTTGGAGTAGTGGAATGGGCGTAAAGCCAGTTTACGTCACTTCCGCATCTGGGGTTGTTCAACACATGTGCTTGAGGCTAATCCTAAAAAACTTGAACCACGTTCAATGCTGTGCCTATTTGTAGGCTATCCCAAAGGGACACGAAGGGGTTATTTTTATGATCCTAAGGAAAATAAAGTGTTTGTATCGACAAACGTTACTTTTCTTGAGAAGGATCATATAAGGGAGCACAGACCTAAGAGCAAAATCGTGTTGAATGAGCTTTCCAAAGAAACTATTGAATCTTCAATAAGAGTTGTTGAAGAGCCTACTACCTCAACAAGAGTTGTTGATGTAAGTTCATCTAGTAGGTCAAATCGACCTCAAGTGTTAAAGGAACCTCGACGTAGTGGGAGGGTTGTGAACCCACCTATTCGCTATATGGGTTTAACTAAAATCCTAGCTATGGTAGTTGATAGCGAGGTTGAGGATCCGTTGTCTTATAAGAAGGCAATGGAGGATGTTGACAGAGATGAATGGGTCAAAGCCATGGATCTCGAGATGGAGTCTATGTACCTCAACTCAGTTTGGGATCTTATAGATCAACTTGATGAGATTAAACCTACAGGTTGTAAATGGATCTACAAGAGAAACAGGGTTCTGATGGGAAGGTGCAAACCTTCAAGGCTAGACTGGTGGCAAAAGGTTATACCCAGGTAGAGGGAGTCGACTATGACGATCTTGCCTGTTGCCATGCTGAAGTCTATCCACATCCTCCTACCCATTGTCTCATATTATGACTATGAGATATGGCAAATGGATGTCAAGACTGCTTTTTTGAATGGCAATCTTGAGGAGACCATTTATATGGTGCGACCCGAGGGATTCATAGCACATGGTCAAGAGAAAAATATTTGTAGGTCAAATCGGTCCATTTATGGACTGAAATAGGCATCTCGTTCTTGGAACAAAACGTTGGAGCCTTGTGTCTACAAGAAAATCATCAACAGTTCAGTAGTTTTCCTAGTGTTATATGTAGACAATATCCTACTCATTGGGAATGACGTAGGCCTGTCTCTTATACACATCTAGATGTGTATAAGAGACAGGCATAGGGGTTGCGATTGTCAAGCGATTGCGATCATCGCATAGAAGTTACGGTAATCATGCGAATGCGGTCATCGCATAGATGTTGCGGTAATTATGCGAATGCGTTCATCGCAAGATTGCAGCTACACGATGAAAACCATTGTAGCGGGAAGAACGTAAGGTTGGTGGAATGGAAACATTAACGCATATCTCGGGAAAATCAAAAGATGATGTTGACATTTCACATACCAAGGAGGCAGCATCAGAGAATCAGAAAAGGACCATCGCGTCACGAATGTCAGAATCAGAGCAGGTCCATTAATACTGTCGGCGATCAAGCGCTATAAATAGAGGCCACTGAGCAGATTTCAAATCATCCAAGGTTTTCATCTAAGGTTTTCTACCTTCGGGTGGATCCTTGTGATCTAGACCAAAGCGTTAGAAGAAAGCTTGAGAGTTCTTCATCTTCTTCATCCATTCCAAGTGACGATCGAAGCCTTCGCCGGAGTTAGATCCTAGAGAGTCAGCTCCACCACCCTTCCATGGCACCATTGGCAACCTTGACACACATCCACTAGAAGCAAGACATTGCTTCCAACTGGTCCTTTCATTTTCTCTTCTTTCTTTATATTGTATTGTATTACATTTTGGTTAAGGAATTAATACATTTTGTGATCAATGCATTTCTGTATTTTCCTTCGACTCCATCTCCATCTTCATTTACTTAGCATCTTTGACTTTCATTGCATCACTTAGTGAGACTGTTAGAGTATCGTATACTTAATCATATGACATTGGAATATGAAGCATGTAGCAAACCATCGGGAGGTATGCATTACGTATGTGTTGTGAGAAAACCTTATTTGCTTAGTGTGAAGCTGTAGCAACGCCTGTCTATAGGATTGCATCCGCCTATAGATAGGCCTGATTTTCAGACTGTTAAGGATTCTAGGAAATCCACTTTAGGATCATTGTTCACTCTTAATGGAGGGGCTGTAGTATGGCGAAGCACCAAGCAGGGGTGCATCACGGACTCCACCATGGTGGTCGAGTATGTAGCAGCTTGTGAAGCTGCTAAGGAGGTCGTTTGACTCAAGTTGTTCCTGGCTAATCTGGAAGTTGTTCCAGACATGTCTAGGCCAATCACCCTTTATTGTGATAATAGTGGTGTTGTGGCAAATTCTTGTGAGCCTCGGAGTCATATGCTTGACAAGCACATTGAGCGAAAATACCATATCATCCGAGAGATTGTGCATTAAGAGGACGAGATTGTCACGAAAATAGCTTTAGAGCATAATGTTGCTGATCTATTTACGAAGGCCTTCACGGCTACTGTGTTTGAAGGTCACCAGTAGAGTATAGGTCTATAGGATAGACCTGTTGGTGTTGATGCCCTAAAGTCTCGTGTTCTATAGTTTGTACGAACGTTTGTGTTGTATAATATTTGATATTTTACTTCACTTCTTGATTTTGCTCAGTATGTTTTATTTGCTTTACCATAAACCAATAAACATAAAATCCTTGGTTATCTGTATGTTACTTAAGCATGTATGTGGTGAGCATCGGGTGAAGGGTCATCGTACTCATGATCGGTTATATCCGATGGACACACAAATGTACTTGTGGTATGGAGAGATCAGCTGTTGGTCTTTAATGGAATGTCTGGCAGTTAACTGATGGTGGATCTCATGGCTAAAGAGTTTAGTCAGCTATTCACGTACGGTTGGAGCTTTGAGCCACAGGTCCATAACGTCCCATAGGTAGCTTGGATAAAGTCGAGAATCAATTTTTTGGTCAGTTTGAAATGTTCAATTTGACAAGAGGAAATTCGATTATATATGATATAATTGGACTGGTTAATTATATATGATATAATTGACTAAATGTATGACATACATTATTTTGGAGGAAATTAGATATAAATATGTTTTATATCAAGTGGAGGAGAAATTACTATAGTAGATATATGATATCAAACTATAGGGTAAGAATATAATATGATTATATTCACTTATTAATTAAATTGGTTAATTATGTGATAATTGCCCGAAATATTCTCCTCTATCGTGCATTAGTAGGAAATTTAGTATTCGTTTATTGTAATTGAAGAATAAAATGAAAATTTGTTTCATTTTGTTAAGGGTTTGTAAAAATTCGCGATCGGTTTGAAAACATCTTGATCGCTTAGCTGAAAGCCTATACGACAGAGCTTCATCGCATAAACAATCGCACACCCACGTCTAAACGATCGCACGCCTTTCTCTAAACGATCGCTTAGCTTTCGTAAACGATCACCTAGCGTGCCGCGTTTTCTAAACAATCGTTTACCTATTACTAGACAATCGCTTAGTAAAACCTACACGATCGTGTAGCTTTGTCTAAACGATATGCATCCCAGTTATACGAGAGCTTTCTTTCCCATTTTCTTATCGTCTACACGATCAGTCCGTTCTTCCGACCTCTACCAAATTCAATAAAGACCACGCTTTGGATTCTCACTCCGAGAATACCAAGGGCTTTAAGTGGTGGTGTTGTCCCTACTCCTGCTTGCACGTGCTTGTTCGTGTTGTTGTCGTTCGTGTAGACGATCGTGCTATCGTAGTCGACTGTTTTGCTGGGCAGTAGAGAACATAGAGGTTCTTCCGCTGTGTTGAGTTCGAAATTGAAGAGAGTCTTCAACTGGTATGTGAACTCAATCCCTTGTATTTATTTATCAAAACATGTCGTTAATTAGTGTAATTTGCATAACTATTGATTAGAATGTGTGTGTGGTATTTCGGTCACAATGAAATCGGAAAGATCCGAACGCGCTCATTGATGCTCTTCGGTAAGTGTTCCTTCAATTGGTATCAGAGCCAAGTTCTAATATTCCAATTTCATTGTTGCAACGAATTGCATATACATTCTTGGTGGGTGCATATCTGCTCTGTTTAATTGTTCAATTGTTGTTGATGTGCGGATTAATGGAGTTTTCTGGGATGTTAGTCTCGATTTGATTTAATTCTTTTACATTTTCGGTTGATTGTAAAGGCCCCTATATTTTTGGGCATTATTAATCGTTATCGAGTCTGTAGTTCAAAGTCAGTTTGAGTCTTGAGTCGTTCGTGAAGAAGATCGAAGCAAGGGTTGCAATTCTTCGAGGAAGAAGATGATTAGGGGTTGATCGGGTCGTGTAGACGATGGGGTAAATGATTGCTGAGTATCGAGTCATGTAGATGATGGGATGCTTGTGTATCGTTTAACACGCACGTGTACTAGACGATCGTTTAGCTCAGCAAGCTTCATCGCTTAGTAACTGAATAAACGATCGCTTAGCAACACACGGTAAATCATTTACCTTTCGCCGCGTTCAGCGATCGCCTACACGATTAGGCTTCGCAGCCTCCTTGGTCATGCATCATCTCTTTATTGTAAATGTTATAATTTAGAGAAGAATGATTTAATTATGTAAGAGCATGCTCATGCATCATATAATATAAGATTTATATTTATGCATGCATACAAAGCATTGATATGCATCATCTTTATATTATAATTGTTATAGTATAAGGGTGAATGGAAAGCATGTTTGCTTGGTTATTACGCGTATATAAAAGTTATGTATAGTAATGACCGGACATTGCATCAAGCATGACACATAGGTTACTTTATAAGTGTTATAAACACCTAGTTGTGCGGGATGTATTTTAGTTGTTTCTTTTTAAAAGTTAAAGAGAAATTAGAATTAAAAGCAATAAGAAAGACATGCATGCTCACTTAGGTTTAATTCATGGTTTTAAAATGTTTAAAACATGGATCACATAGACCTAAGATCACGTAGCAACCCTAAGGCTTTAATCTTTTAATTAGTTTAATATGATTAAATTGACTAATAAAAGGTTAAAGTGTAGCAAATCTATCTATAAGGGACCTTTTGTCTAAGGCGTGTTCTGACTAGGCTGGGGTATTTAAGTTGACAGAAATGTAACACCCCTACTTGGGAACTTACCTGGAAAGCTGAATTAGATAGATCTGATGCATGCATGCAAGTTAAGGATAGTCCATTAAAGTGTTTAAATGTGACTACTTGAACTTGTTCATATTTCATAGACAAAATTTGTTTATGAGCAGACCTAAAAATACAACTTAGGCTAAAATCAGTAGCCGAAGTGTCTAGGTTAATGAAGCCCTAGGTAGAACATTCAGTGGGAGGTACTTAGGCCATTAGATGCTTCACTTAAACCTTTCACATTTCTCCTAAATAGTCCACATCGTGAGATCTACCCTCGGCCTTGAGGCACCTTTGGCGTGTTCCCCTAAGGGATGGTATTTGGGTAGGTCAATATCAAGGTGGATGGAGAGAGTGTTCATAGTAAGTGGGAACGGGAAGTGCGACAGCATATCCCTCAGTCTATCTCGTTGGATTGAATAAAGTTACTGCGCATCACCTCGAGGCACCCTGAGAGTGTCCCACTACAGGATGACAGTTTTGCGCGTTTCTTTATTTAATCTCCTGTAAGAGGATAAGGTAACTTAGTCTTTTGTCCTAATTTGCTTCTTCCCTACAGTAGGCTGATTAGGACGGGACTCTAGCACCAAAAGCGAGGGGTCACACTTACGTGGAATTGTTAAAAGTTAACAGTTATGGATCGAATAAATGGTGGCTGTTAGGTTCAGTTCCAAGAGTTGGTTCTGCCTAATGGTTGGGAATGTCTCATCCTAACGAAGAGGCATCTGATCACCCAACCGGTGACGTTTGTCTTGCCTCGCTGGGGCATCATTGCAAAATAGAAGTCTTTCACTTAGGGTGCTTGAAACTGTTTTGCAAAATTAAATCGTGAAATATGGTTTAGCAAAATCTAATAAAATTTTGTTCGTATTTTAAGCAACATCTTTTCAAAATGGCCACAGCCATGTTAGCTTTGTTTAGCACTAATAACTATCTTTGTAGCTTCAGAATGTTTCAGTTTATGCTCCTACCTATTATCTGGATATACCAAGAAAGATGTACGGTCTAATGAGGCTACTACAAAATATTTACTCACGAGTGGGGCGAAAAATTAACTGGCGATAACTTTTCGACATGGAAACACATGATCACGATGATTCATATCATCGAGGATCTCATGTTCGCCCTTACGGAGGTATTTCCTTCTATTTCAGCTTCAAATGTGCTTGAAATGTTCAGGAGGCATATGAGCAATGGACATGGGTGGGAGAAGGCCCGAGCCTACATCTTTGCAAGTTTTTGTGAAGTCTTGGGCAAGAAACATGAGCCCATGGTCTCAGTGCGGGGGATGTTTGGACAACTGTCTGAATAGCTTATGCATGAGAATCTTAAGTATATATTCAACTACAAAATGGAAGAAGGCACCTCTGTTCGTATATTGGTGACACTACGGATACGACCTGCTTTGTAGATTTTACAAATGTTATAAAGTGTTACAAATGGTCTGATCCTAACAATTTATGTGGAGACATGCGAGTAAGGGTATCCTATACAAAGAGTTTGTATAAGTCCGGACCACAAAATGATTAGTCTCTTTTAATAATGCCGTTGATAATTGAGACTTACATTTCACTAGAATGACCATAGGTGACATGACCTTAATCCTGAGTGAGTTGGGAACTCCTGCTCATGAGGGTGGTCCTTTCATTTGTATGGGTAGAGTGGCTAGATTGCCAACTCAACAGGCCTACCATTTTTGGAATCCGTCTAATTGGGGAGTTGAGAACTCAGTTACACAAGAAAAAATTCATTCCTTCCCTGAAGCAGGGGTAAGTAGATAAATTGGTCCCATTCAAAGTAGTAGGTTTGAGTCGACGATAGGCAGGAGTTCCCAACTCACTCAGGATTAAGGTCCTGTTACCTATGGTCATTCTAGTGAAATGAAAGTCTCTGTCATGAACGACGTTATATAACGAGACTAAGCATTTTGTGGTCCATTCTTATACAAATTCCTTTATATAGAGCATCCCCGCTCGCATGTCTAATACACGAATGGTCACGATCAGACCATTTGTAGCACTTTACAACACTTATAATACCTACAAAGTAGGCCACACTTGTAGTGTCACTAGGATAAGGTTTCCCTCCTTTATCCGTATAATACAGACCATTTAGGTTATCACTTAAAGCACGATCCACTTGTATGTCTCCACATACATACTTAAGTTATAACGATAACCAGGGATCTTAGTTTATTGGTTTGTGGTTAATGCAACTAAAATATCTCATATTTTAGAGATTGAAGTGAATAAAATATCTCATATTAAAAATCACGAAAATGTTTATTCATATAGATGTTTACAAACTACAGGACCCTAAGAGATTTAAGGCATCAACCCCAACAGAGGGTGGCCAGATTGCTGACTCAACAAGCCTATCGTTTTGGGGATTCATCTGATTGGGGAGTTGGGAACTCAGCTACACAAGTTGAAATTCACTCCTTCTCCGAAGCAGGGTAAGTAGATAAATTGCTCCCTTAACGATTGATTCCAGGGCTTGAACAAATCATACGACTTTGACCAAAACGTTGATGAACCTTGTGTCTACAAGAAAATTGTCAACAGTTTAGTAGTTTTCTTAGTGTTGTATGTAGATGATATCCTACTCATTGGCAATGATGTAGGTTTACTGACTGTAGTTAAGAACTGACTAGCAATCCAATTCCAAATGAAAGATTTAGGAGTGGCTCAGTTTGTTCTGGGTACACAGATCTTTCGGGATCGTAAGAACAAACTGCTAGTGCTATCTCAGCCATCGTACATTAACAAGATGTTGCTCAAGTACTTGATGCAAGACTCCAAAAGGGGCCTATTGCCATTCAGGCATGGAGTCACTTTATCTAAGGATATTTGTCCTAAGACGCCTTGAGAGGTTGAGAAGATGAGATGGGTCCCATATGCATCTGCTGTTGGTAGTTTGATGTATGTAATGCTCTATACTAGGACAGACATCTGTTATACTGTAGGAATAGTCAGTAGGTATTAGTCTAACCCAGGCTAGGGTCACTGGACCACAGTTAAGAACATCCTCAAGTATCTTTGGAGAATGACGGACTACATGCTCGTGTATGGGTCTAGGGATTTGATCCTTACTAGATACAGATTCTGACTTTCAGACTGATAAGGACTCTCGGAAGTTCACTTCAAGGTCAGTTTTTACTCTTTACAAAGGAGCTGTAGTGTGGTGAAGCACTAAGCAAGAGTGCATTTCCGACTTTATGATGGAGGTCGAGCACGTGGCGACTTGTGAAGCTGCTAAGAATGCCGTTTGGCTTAAGAAGTTCTTGACAGAGCTGGAAGTTGCTCCAAATCTGTCTAGTCCCATCACCCTCTATTATGACAATAGTTGTGATGTGGCGAACTCCAAAGAGCCCAGGAGTCATAGGTGTGGCAAACACATAGAGCGAAAGTACGATCTGATCCACAAGATAGTGCATTGAGGGGACATGATAGTCATAAAGATCGCTTTGGAGCACAACGTTGCTGACCCATTTACGAAGGCTCTCATGGCTATAGTGTTTGAGGTCCACCTTCAGAGCATGGGTCTACAGGATCGCCCGCAGATGGACTAGGGAAAGTGGGAGATTTTATTGTATTGGGCCTTAGTGCCCTAGTATATTTTTTTGTACTAGTTTTTGTACACCCCACTCTCTTTAGGACAAGTGAGAGATTGTTGGGGATGATGCCCTAAAGTCTCGTGTCCTGTAGTTTATAAACACAGTTTTGTACGGACGCTTGTGATGTATAATATATGATATTTTCTTCACTACTTGTCTTTGAACATTGGATGTTTTATTTCCTTTATCACAAACCAATAAACTAAAATCCCTGGTTACCAATATGTAACTTAAGCATGTATGTGGTAACATACAAATGGATCATGTCTTTAGTGATAACCAAAATGGTCTGTAGTATATGAATATAGGAGGGAAACCTTATCCTGGTAATGCTATGGATGCGGCCTGCTTTGTGGAATAGTTACAAGTGTTGTAACTTGCTATAAATGGTTTGATCCTGTTCATTTGTGTGGGGACATGCAAACGGGGGCGTCCTATACAAAGAGTTTGTATAAGACCTGATCACGAAGTGTTAACATCTCGTTATATAACACCATTCATGACAAAGACTTAACTTCACTAGGATGACCATAGGTAACATGACCTCAATCCTGAGTGAGTTGGGAACTCTTGCCTTTAAGGGTTGTCCCTTGATTTTCATGGGTGCGAGTGGCCAGGTCGCCGACTCAAACCTACTGTTGGATTTTATGTCCTAAAACTCATGGTTTGTAAACAATAAAACTTATTCTGAAAATTCAATAAGTTGTTATTGAATATATGTATTGCTTTTAAGAAATCCAATAAACCTAAAAGTCCCTTGATTATTACATAAGTACTTTAACTTTATGTGAAGAGATAAAAGTGGATCAGGTTGGAGTAAATAGTCAAAATAATCTATAGTATATGAATAAGATTTGGTGCCTTATTATGGTAACAATATTGGATGCGGCCTACTGTGTAGTTGTTACAAAGAGTTGTAAAGTGCTACAAATGAAGTGATCCTAATTCATACATGTTATGACATGAAGAGTGGGGGCGTCCTGTGCAAAAGGGTTTGTACAAGATCGGATCACGAAATCAGTCACTCTTACTTTATAATGTTGTTTATTGTTTAAGACTATTTCAGAGAGATGACCTAGGTAACTAGACCTTAATCCTGAGCTAACTATGAACTTCTGTTTATTCGGGATTATCCTTAGATTTGTATAGGTGAGGGTTGGCTCAACAACGTCGGTTCAATAAGCCTCTCATTTAAGGGGTAAGACCGGATAGATAGTTGGGGACATAGGGTGCAAGAAGGAATTCACTCCTACCTGCTATTAGGGATAGTAGAGAGGTTATTCCTTTAAATGCTGATTTTGGGTCTTGAGCAAGGGGCCCCATCCTCTCATTGGCCCGAGAGGGACTCGGTTTATTGATCGAATAAAAAATCAATTGTTCATTAGAGGATTAGTGGGACTTAAGGAACAAAAGGTAATCTCGGGGGTAAAACAGACATTTGACCCAAATGTTATTAGAACAATCTATGAAGGGTTAACTTATTAATCATGGTTATATCGAGTGGACATAATATATCTACAGTGGGGGGGGGATTGAACTATGGGCTTTAGTGGAGTGACCCATTAGTTAACAAATGGTGGTTAATTTGGTATAATAAGTTTAGCCAACTAAACTCAGAACGTTGGAGCCCATGATCTGTAGGTCCGCGAGGTCCCCCTACTAGCTCGTAAATGGATTAGCTTTAGAGTAGCGTGATAAGTTAATTTGAAACATTCAAATTAGAATTAAGGGAATTAGTAATTATATGAGATATAATTACATGTTTAATTTTAAGAGTTAAATGAAATTGGAGAATTAATATTTAAATATGATTTAAATATAAGAAGGTGGATTTGTGTAAAATTAATTTAATATTTGATATTAAATTATTTAGAAGTATTTAAATTGTTTAAATAATTACTTATTAATTTTATTAGAAAAATTAATTTCGTAAAATTAATAATATTTTCAATTTTATAAATCAAATTGATTTTTGAAATCAATTGGAAATAATTGAAAGAGTTACAAGAACACAAAAATGGATTTATGGGATTTTCCATTTACCTTCAAAGTAGCTCACACAAAACCCATAAACTTTGGCTTCAATAACTCCAAGCATGAGCTGCATCTCATGCAACCATCTTCTTTGCATGTTAGTCTGCAATATATTGAGAAGATTGGAGTAGAATTAAGGCATGCAATCGATAGAATTTTTGCTTAAAAATTTGTGGTGAAGAAGGTGTTCTTCAAGTGGGTTGTGCTGTGAGTTCTTCTCCAAGTTCCCTTCATTCAAGTTTATTTTGAATCCTACAACTCAATCTAGAGTACCAAAAGAATAGTGGGGAAGATCTTGAGGTTGTCTACAAGAAGATTTCGAGAAATTTGCAGCTGGAAATGGAGCTTTGAAGAAGTTCTATAAAGGTATGACTTGAAACCCACTTGTTTCTGCAAAAGCATGTTTTAGTTTTTGCCAAAATTAATGAATTAGAGTGCTTATTGATCCTTATTGCTTCTGCTGCTTGCTAATATACTCAAACACCTACGACTTTGGGGATTCGTCTGATATGGGAGCTGGGAACTCAGTTACACAAGATGGAATTCACTCCTTCCCCAAAGTAGGGGTAAGTAGATAGATTGCTCCCTTAAGGGCTAATCTCGGGACTTGAACGATATGGCACCACACACATTCTCATGACCCGAGAGGTGTCCACACATAGTAGGACTATGATGTATTGTTCATTAGAGGGATCAGTGGTACTTATGGAGTTAGATGTAACTACAGGGGTAAAATGTTAAATTGGCCCAACTGTACTTACGAACATCTGTGAAGGGTTATCGTACTGTTTATTGGTTATATCTGATGGATACAAAAATATATCTGTGGTGTGAAGAGTGCAGCTGTCGATCTTTAGTGGAGTGCCCTGTAGTTAACGAATGGTGGATCCCGTGGCTAAAGAGTTTATTAAGCTATTCACGTACCGTTGGAGCTTCGAGCCATAGGTTCATAAGGTCCACCTTCTCAATGGATTCAAGTTTCAGTTTTTGGGTTAGCTTGAAATGTTCAAATTGAAAAGAGGGAGTTCGATTATATATTATATGATTGAACTGGTTAATTATACATGATATGATTGACTTTATGTATGAGATACATTAAATGGAGGAAAATGGATACAAATATGATTTATATATGATATTAAACTATAGGTTAATGAATATAATATGATTATATTTATTTTTTAATTTGACAATTATGGGATAATTGTGCATGACCACCAACAACGACAAAAAGAGACACCAAGAATGGTGGAGCAACCGGACGCAAGGGCCACTAACGCGAATAATATAATGGCCAACCCCATCCTACTGGCGAATGACCACAATAGACCCATTCGGGACTATGCGTCACATAACCTCTATGATTTCTCTGCAGGAATCATGAGGCCGGCACTAGATGGATCGAGGTTTGAAATGAAGCTGGTAATGTTGCAGATGATCCAGGCTGCTGGGCAGTTTGGAGGAAGGCGTGGCGAAGACCCATACGCCCACCTCCGGAGCTTCATAGAAATCTACAACACTTTTGTGTTCCAAAATATCTCAACCGAGGAAGTTCGACTAACTTTGTTTTCCTTTTCTTTGTGTGATCAGGCGAGGAATTGGGCATACTCTCTCGATTCGGGAGAGATAACATCGTGGGAACAGGTGGTGGAAACGTCTATGAAGAATTATTTTCCACCAACTGAGAATGCTAAGAGAAGAAAATTTAAAAAAAAATTTGAACAAGAAGATGGCGAATCGCTTAGCGATGCCTGGGCGAGGTTCCAGCGGTTGGTAAGAGACTGTCCACACAATGGCTTACCAGACTGCGTGCAAATGGAGATTTTCTACCAAGAATTGAATCCCTCTTCGCAGACCGCTGCCAATGCGACAGCCGCTGGTGGTCTACTGGACAAAACATATCAGGAGGCTAAGAGTATACTTGATCGCATTCTATTTCTTTTCCAAGTATGATTTCAATGATGAAAAGTATGCTTCGATTTCTTTCGTATATATTAGCGTTAACTTAATCTTAAGATAATCACCTTATGTAATATTTCTACAAGTTAGGGGTTTGTTAGCTTTCTTTCAAATTCTCTTTACAATGCATTCTATGACCATCGCATAACTTATTTTCATTTTTTGGCAATGAGGACATTGCCGCATTTTAAATTTGGGGGTAAGGTATTTATTTTCGACCTTGCTATTTTAAAAAAATAATAATATAATAAATACAAAATAAAAATTTGAGAATAACAACTCCACTGTCAACGTAATGGGAAACCCATGTTGATAAGAGTTAAGTTGTGAAAGGCACTTACCCGTAGTTGGATGTCCGCATGACACATGTGGGGGCAAGCCCAAACGAAAGTAAGTCACCAGGAACAACACATAAATCAATGACCGCAAGTCCACTGCCAAATCGATATGAGTTTAGTCTGAGAAAGAATGCATTGTTCGTAGTTGGATGTCCGCATGACACCCGTGGGGGCAAGCTAAAACGAAGGCAAGGCACCCGGATCAGCGCAATGTTAGAAAAAAAAAATAGTAATAAAGAAAATTTTTGTGCAAGGATAAATCATTTGACACCCCGGTGGAAAATCTTCTTTTTGAAATAAATCATGCGATGTTGCGAAATTTAGTAAAGTCCTTTTGAAAGCTAAACTTGTAGTCCCTAGGTCTTAGAAATATTTTAAAAAGAGACTTTAATAAGACTTAAGAAAATTCTAGTATATAAGACTTGAATGAAGTATCCTTGAGAAATCTAGGAAAAGAACTTTGCGGTGGAATTGCTAAAGGAATCTTTAGCTTATGCTTGAGGACAAACATTGTTTAAATTTGGGGGGTGTGATAACAGGCAGAAATGCACATTATCATAGTGCTAAGTTATTAAACAATGTTGGATTGCATTGTTAAAATATGTTAAATTGCGTCCATTAAGCATAAATTCTATAATATTGCGGTCGTATCTGTTCAGCACATTAGAACTATTGATTTTTGTATTTTTGTGTAGAATATACGTTAATGCAATACAAGATTGCGATCATAGGAAATTATCGGTCGAACGCAACTTCACCGCAAGACTTTGCGTTGATCGTGCTAATAAACATTCAGTCGAGAAGGATCGCCGCAACTTGGTCAGTGCAACATGGTGGGCGCATCTAGCTGGAAGGCCAATTAAGAGCGATGAGACAGAAAGCTGATGACAGTCGAATCCAAATTATGTTGACAACCGATAATGGTCACAAAGTACATTCAGCTTTATCGATAACAATCATTTGGCACGTCCATCAAGAATTAAAGTTGTCCCATCTTTACAACTGGGAGAGAGAAGCCGCCTTTCACCATTGATTTCCTATAAATACCATTGCTATTTTTGAGAAATCATTGACAAAACGTCTGTAGAATCCGGCATGCACCAAGAAACTCCTTACAACCTTTACACTTGTTGGGGGTGGGAGTTTTTCAATTGCTTCTATTTTTTATTTATCCACCACCAACGCATCCCGAGATACCTTATGCCCCAGCATAATGCCCTCCTACACTATAAAATGGCATTTTCCCCAGTTGAGCATGAGATTCGTCTCCTAGAATCTTTTCAATATCTTCTCTAGGTTGGTAAGACAGACTTCGTATGTGTGCCCATAGACAGAGAAGTCGTCCATTAATATTTCAATGGAATCCTCAAGATATTCTGAAAAGATGGCCATCATGCACCTTTGGAACGTGCTCGGCGCATTGCAGAGTTCAAACAGCATGCGGCGAAAAGCAAAAGTCCCATATGGGCAGGTGAATGTCGTCTTGTCCTGATCTTCGGGAGCTATCATAATCTGATTATAGCCGGCATACCCATCTAGAAAGCAGTAAAAGTCATTTTGGGCTACACGATCTAGCATTTGGTTAATGAACGGTAAAGGGAAATGATCTTTCTTCGTTGTTGCATTCATCGTGCGATAGTCCATGAAAATACGCCACCCGATGACGGTTCTTTGGAGTTGTAGAGACTATCATCATGCCACCTTTTTTTGGCACACACTGCATGGGGCTGACCCACGTGCTGTCTGCTATCGGATAAATAATACACACATCTAACCACTTGATGATCTCCTTCCTAACGGCCTCTTTCATCGCATGGTTGAGTCTACACTGATATTCGATCGATCCTTTATGGTTTTCTTCGAGACGAATTCGGTGCATACAGTATGCGGGGCTAATTCCTCGAATGTTCGCAAGCGTCTAGCCAATCGCTCGCACATATTCTTAGAATGCTCAGCAACGCATTCTCCTGGTCTTCATTAAGTTCAGAGGTAATGACTGGCAGCTTTTTATTCTGCCCCAAAAATGTATACTTTAGGTGATTCGGCAGGGTCTTCAACTCTATTATTGGTGGTTCTTTCAAGGACGGTTGTGTTGTTTCTCTTTCTTCATTTTCTGTTGGCTCTTCTTCTTGGGTTGCGATCATCTCTTCTTCCTTGTTTGTTTTTTCTATGATCGCATTACATGTCGCAATGGATGCGCTTGCATCCTCATCTTCATTTTCATTGTCTAGCTTCTCTTCTTCATTCAAACTCTGGTCGTCATCAGATTCATTTAGGTCTTCGTCGTCAGGAAACTTCATGGCTCGGATGATGTTGAACTTGAGCTTCTGTCCATTTACGCTCAAAGTGATCTCTCCTTTGTGCACATCAATCTGGGCACGACCTGTTGATAAAAATGGTCGCCCCAAGATGATGGGCAGATCTTTGTCGACTTTGTAATCTTAGATGATGAAGTCGGCTTCTAAGTTAAATTTGTTGATGGTGACGAGCACGTCCTCCACCTTCCCCTCTGGATGTATCAGAGATCTATCTGCAAGTTGGAGAGTCACGGTTATGGGCGCAAGTTGCCCCACATTCAACTACTTAAAGATCGATAGAGGCATCAAGTTGATATTTGCTCCAAGGTCACACAATGCTTGCCCAATGTGCAGTCCTCCAATGAAGCAAGGTATAGTAAAGCTCCTAGGATCACTCATCTTCGGTGGGATTATTGATTTTGAGCTCTGTGTTAAAGCCACCTTGGCAAACTTACCGGTGCCCCTCTTCTTGGTTACCATATCCTTTAGAAACTTCACGTATGCAGGCATCTCCTCAATCACTTCACTAAACAGAATATAAATATGCAATTGTTTTAACATAGTCAAGAAGTGTTGGTACTGTACCTCGTCATTCTTCTTTCTGAGTCTCTGTGAGAAAGGTGACAACTGAACTCTCACGGTCCCCTTTTCTGTTGACTTTGAGGTGAATGCAACTTTTGGCTCTATCACCTTTTTTTCTCATTCTTCTTCTTGATTCACCGAAATCTCAGGTTTCGACGCAATGGGAGCCATCCAGCTAGGCTCTTTCCTCTCACCCTCCACAGTTTTTTCACTCTGTAATGTCATGACTTGACATTGCTCTTTACCTGATCCCCCTGGGTTGCGTGGGAGTTCTGTTGAACTCGGCAGGGCCCCTTACGGTCTGTTCCTTAGCTCGCTCGCAATCTGGATCATCTGTAATTCCAAGTTTGCGGATGGACGTTGCCTAGTTTTGAAGCACAGTTTCATTCTTCTCGATATACTGCTTCAACAGACTTTCGAAGGAGGAAGATTGCGGTGGTTGCGAACTACTGGCTTGACTGCTCGTCTGATCGTTATTTTGTGAAAAGAATCCAGGTGGCCCTTCTTTTTGCGCCACCGATTGGAAATTTTGCTGTTGATTCTTCCATGCAAAGTTGTGGTGGTTTCTCCACCCAGGGTTATAGGTGTTAGAGAATGGATTATTTTTCACAAAATAAATAGACTGTAGGTTCGTTGGGCATTCTTTAATTGCGTGTCCCTCACCACAAGTCACACACCTTGCAGTATTTTGATTAATTGCATTCACTTGCCCATTCTGTAGTGTTGGGCTATTGATCATAATTCCCTGAATTAGGTTCATCATTGCAGTCATTTGACTCTATAATGAAGCGATAGCACCATTGTTTGCGTCATTATCCTTTATTCTCAGTCTCTAATCTCTCTCTCTCCAATCCTCGTGATTTTTAGAGATGCGATCCAAGATGTTTTTAGCCTCGTCATATGTTTTGTCTAGCAGACCACTAGCGACTGCCGCATTGGCAGCGGTCTGCGAAGTGGGATTTAAACCGTGATAAAAGATTTCCATTTGCAGGTAGTCTGGTAATCCATTGTGTGAACAGTCCTTGACTAGCCTCTAAAACCTTGCCCAAGCATCATGAGCGATTCGTCCATGTCTTGTTCAAAATTGGTTATTAGTTTCCTTCGTCTAGAATTCTCAATAGGTTGCAAATACTTCTTCATAAACTTTTCGACGACTTGTTCCCACGAGGTTATCTCCCCCAGTTCGAGAGAAGACGCCCATTTTCTTGCTTGATCACATAAGGAAAATGGGAACAGAGTGAGTTGAACTTACTCAGTAGAGATATTCGAGAATACAAAAGTATTGCACATTTCTATGAAGCTCTGGAGGTGAGAGTGCGTGTCCTCGCCACGCCTTCCTCCAAACTGCCCAGGAGCTTGGATTATCTGCAACATTATCGGCTTCATTTCAAACCTCGTTCCGTCTAATGTTGGCCTCATGATTCTTGGAGAGAAATCATCGAGGTTGGGCGGCGCATAGTCCCGAGTGGGTCTATTGCAGTCATTCGCCAGAAGGATGGGGTTGGCCATTTTATTGTTCGCGTTTGTAGCCCTTGCTTCCGGTTGTTCCGCCATTCTTGGGGTTCTGTCTTGTTGTTGGCGGATTTGAGGAAAGGTTCATTGTGTGATAGATGCACTGAGTATGCAAATGAATGGGTTGAGAAGGTCTTTAGCTAGCGTTACTTGGGAATGCATCAGACTATGCGATCATGCTACAACCATGCACAGCAAGTCATTTTCCATTGCAAATGCGGTACTCCTAAGTCTAGGATGCATGTATTGAATGCAGAAGTGTCCATAGAGCTTATTCCTAAGTCTCTACTCTTTTCCTATGTGGTGATGCAAGATGCACAAAGGCAAGGTGACCGCACACAATTATATCCTATCTCTAGGATGCATGCGATGCATTAATAGCAAACAATGGTTATTCCTAAGCTCCTATCTCTTGATTATGCATTCTAATCTGACTCTTCCGGGCTTAGATTCTAACCTGAATTTTCCCATCGCATACCCTCTTGCATCACAATTCAAAAGGAAGTGTCCAATCAGGTGCAATTAACACGGGTGCGGTAGTCAGTGCATTCTTCAAAATTCTGAATGCGTTGAGGCAATTTTCATCAAAATAAAATTTTCTGTCAGCCTCTAACAACGCACTCACTGGTCGTGCTATTTTTGAAAAGTCTATAAAAAAGCGTCTATAGAATCCAAGATGCCTTTGAACCTTCGTACATCCTCCATGCTTGTTGGAGGTGGAAGTTTTTCAATTGCTTCTAGTTTTGCTTTATCCACCTCCAACCCATCCCGAGAAACCTTGTGCCCCAACACGATGCCTTTTTTACCATAAAATGGCATTTTCCTATTTAAGAACAAGATTCGTCTCCTCGCATCTCTTCGGTATCTTTTCCAGGTTAGCCAGATAGACTTCATAGGTGTGCCCATAGACAGAGAAGTTGTCCATGAAGATTTCAATAGAGTCCTCAAGATAGTCTAAAAAGATGGCCATCATGCACCTTTGGAACGTGCTTGGCACATTGCAGAGGCCTAAAGCATGTGGAGAAAAGCAAAGGTTCCATATAGGCAGGTGAATGTGGTCTTGAATTGGTCTTCTAAAGCAATCATAATCTGGTTATACCCGGCATATCCATCCAAAAAGCAGTAAAAGTCATTTTCGACTAGACGGTCTAGCATTTGGTCAATGAACGGTAGAAGAAAATGATCTTTCTTCGTTGCCGCATTCAGCTTTTGGTAGTCCATGCAAATACGCCACCCGGTGACGGTTCTTTGCGGTATCAGCTCATTATTTTTGTTCGGGACTACCGTCATGCCACCCTTTTTTGGCACACACTACATGGGGCTGACCCACGTGCTATCTACTATTGGGTAAATAATGGCCGCATCTAACCACTTAATGATCTCCTTTTTAACGACCTCTTTCATTGCAGGGTTGAGTCTGCACTGATGTTCGATCGTTGCCTTCTGGTTTTCTTCAAGACGAATTCGGTGCATACAGTACACTGGGCTAATTCCTCGAATGTCGGCGACCGTCCAGCCAATTGCTCACACATGTTTCCTCAGAATGCTCATCAACACATTCTCCTGGTCTTCGTTAAGCTCAGAGGAAATAATTATTGGCAGCTTCTCATTCTGCTCCAAAAATGCATACTTTAAGTGGTTCGACACGGTCTTTAATTCCATTGTTGGTGGTTCTACTAGGGTGGGTTGTGTTGTTTTTCTTTCTTCTTTTTTTGTTGGCTTTTCTTCTTTGGTTGCGATCATCTCTTCTTCCTTGCTTGTTTTTGTTATGATCGCATTACAGGCAGCAATGGATGTGCTTGCATCCTCTTCTTCATTCTCTTCGTCAAACTTTTCTTCCTCAATAAAATTCTAGTCGTCGTTTAAGTCATGCAAGTCTTCGTCATCAGGAAACTTCATGGCACGGATGATGTTGAACTTGAGCTTTTGTCCATTTATGCTCAAGGTGATATCCCCTTTATGCACATCAATCTGGACACATCCTATTGATAAAAATGCGGCGGATTTGCGGAAAGGTTGATTGTGTGATAGATGCACTGAGTATGCGGATGAACGGGTCGAGAAGGTCTTTAGCTAGCGTTACTTGGGAATGCATCAGACTATGCGATCATGCTACAACCATGCACAGCAAGTCATTTTCCAATGCAAATGCGGTGCTCCTAAGTTTAGGATGCATGTGTTGAATGCAGAAGTGTCCATAGAGCTTATTTCTAAGTCTCTACTCTTTTCCTATGCGATGATGCAAGATGCACAAAGGCAAGGCAACCACACACAATCATATCCTATCTGTAGGATGCATGCGATGCATTAATAGCAAACAGTGCTTATTCCTAAGCTCCTATCTCTTAACTATGCATTCTAATCTTACTCTCCAGAGCCTAGATTCTAACCTGACATTTCCAAGCCTAGATCCTGTCCTTAGACTATCCTCCGGAGTATCTCTAATGGACGAATGAAGCATACATAATACAAGATAATTGCATAGAATGAAGATCCCCAGTTGTGCTAGCTAAGTGCTTCTCAACCCATTCAATAGATTTAGCTACTCATGCGTAAATAACAGAGAGTGAACAGATATAGAAAATTAAATTTCATTTCTATAAATGAATTTGAATACAAAATAACAATGGAAGGTAAAGGTAGAGAGCCTGGTAGTAATCCCTTGTTGACCGAGGCTTTTGCACTGGCAATCTCTATTCGGTTCAAAAGATATTGCTGCTTCCGCAAGAGCTGGCCCTCTCTCTGATCTTGAAGCTTCCGGTGCTCTCCCAAGCTCACTGGAACAATCTGTCAGCATAACCTCCTTTCCTCGCTTCCGCCTTAAAACAAAAGAAAATCTAAGAACAAGGCTAAACTATCTAAGGAAAAATCTCTAACTCTCCGAACTTCTTTTCTGAAGGTCACCTTCAGTATTTATAGAGCTTCTGGGGTGAAAGGCGGCTTCCCTCTTATGATTGCATAGATGGGATGGCTTTAATTCTCTAACTGATGCGCCGAATATTTATCACCAAAAAGCTGAGTGTACTTGTTATCGTTAGCGGCTGTACCATCGTGATTACTTATGCCTTTTACCTAGATGCGCCCACCAAGTTGCGCCGGCTCTGATCGGAAATCCTTCTTGAGCAGACGTTTGCGAACAAAAATCACTGTAAAGCTTTGTAGTAATGCTACGCTCGTCCATTGATTTCTTGTGATCGCTCTTTCCACCTTGCTTCAGCATATTCTGCATAAAAATACAAAAATCATTGTTTCTATGCGATGAACGCATGCGACCGCAATGTTATAAACTTAATACTTTTTGGACGTAATCTAACATATTTCATCAACGTAAATCCTCATTTTTAATAACTTAGCAATGTAATAACATGCATTTCTGCCCGTTATGACTAAGCGATCGTTTAGATCAGCTCGGCGCATTAAGTGATCGTTTAGCAATCGCGTGCGATCATTTAGTGCGCGGGTGTGCGATCGTTTAAGCGATGGGTGCTTATCATACAGGCTCTCAACTAAGCGATCGTGAAGTTTCCATATCGTGAGCGAATTTTTTGAACTCTTTACAAAATGAAACCAATTTTCATTTTATTCTTTAGTTACAATAACCAAAATCAATCTTCCCACTTTTGCACGGTTTAGGAGAAATTTTCGGTCAATTATCACATAACCGCCTTAATTAAATAATTAATGAATATAATCATATTATATTCTTAACCTATAGTTTGATATCATATACCTACTATAGTCATTTCTCCTCTACTTGATATAAATCATATTTATATCTAATTTCCTCCAAAATAATGTATCTCATACATTTAGTCAATTATATTATATATAATTAACCAGTTCAATTATATCATATATAATCAAACTACCTCTTGTCAATTTGAACATTTCAAACTGACCCAAAAACTGATTCTCGACTTTATCCAAACTACCAAGGGGACCTTATGGATCTGTGACTCAAAGCTCCAACTGTACGTGAATAGCTGACTAAACTCTTTAGCCATGAGATCCACTATCCGTTAACTGCCAGGCATTCTACTAAATAACAACAACTGAACTTTTCTTACCATAGATATATTTCTATGTCCATCGGATATAACCAATCATGAGTACGATGACCCTTCACAGATGCTCCTAAGTACAGCTGAGCCAATTTACCGTTTTGCCCTTGTAGTTACATCTCACTCCTTAAGTACCACTGATTCCTCTAATGAACAATACAACATAGTCCAAATATGCGTGAACACCTCTCGGGCCAAGAGAAGGTGTGTAGTGCCAGATCGTTCAAGCCCTGGAATTAGTCCTTAAGGAGCTATCTATCTACTTGCCCTTGCTTTGGGAAAGGAGTGAATTCCATCTTGTGTAGCTGAGTTCCCAATTCCCAAATCAGACGAATCCACAAAGTGGTAGGTTTGAGTCAATGACTTGGACACTCACACTCATACAAATCAAAGGACTGCCTCAATGGCAAGAGTTCCTAACTCACTCAGAATTGAGGTCATGTTACCTATGGTCATCCTTGTGAAGTGAAGTCTCTATCATGAATGGTGTTATATAACGAGACGTTAACACTTCGTGGTCAGGTCTTATACAAACTCTTTTTATAGGATGCCCCCGCTCACATGTCGCCTAGATGAATGATCAAGATCAGTCCATCTTTGACAAGTCATAACATTTGTGACCATTCCACAAAGCGGGCCGCATCCATAACGTTACCAGGATAAGGTTTCCCTCCTATATTCATATACTAGAGACGATTTTGGTTATCACTTAAGACATGATCCACTTGTATGTCACCATATACATGCTTAAGTTACGTACAGATAACCAGGGATTTTAGGTTTATTGGTTTGTGGTAAAGCAAATAAAATAAACAACTGAACAATATCAAGAAGTGAAGTAAAATATCATATATTATACATCACAAGTGTTCGTACAAACTATTTACAAATTATAGAACACGAGACTTTAGGGCATCAACCCCAACACGAACATAGAGACTTGTAGCTAAATGATGTTTGTGAAATAATACTTTTGAGGCGATGAATAAAAATAAAAAGAAAGAAGCTAATTCTATGCGATACTCCTACTCCTAGCTAAACAAATTGAGCAATGGAAGTTTGACTATGAGAATTGGTAGAGATGTAACAACTGTTAACACGTAATAAGATGCATGGAGAACTATAATTGTGGAGGGGATAAATTCACAAGATCATTAAGCTTGGTCGCAAGAGTAATCCCTGCTTGCCATACTAACGTATCGCACACCTCCCTGTGATCAGCCACATGCTTATATCTCTATAATGCATGTTTACGTTGAGCATAAGATCATTCCTATCTCTAGGAACACTGCTTACTTTCTTAGTGTGTTCCACTACTTACCCTCTTGGGCAACTGGTTGTAGCTACTCAGCTTATAGAAAACATTTCGATAGCCTCACACCAAGTAAAGAGGATTAACTCACTATACTCATGCAACATTCGTATGCGTTAACTCACCAAGCATTTCGGTGGGTTGCTACATGTGTTATATCTCTAGGCCGCATGATTGAGTGTGCGATAACTATTGCAATCAAAACTTAACTAAACGGTGAACGTAAACGATGATAAAGAAGAAGAAAATGGTGAAAATGGTGCTGAAGAACTAAAGAGATGCATTGATTACAAAATGTGTTAATGTCTTAAGCCAAAATGTAATACAATATAGAGATAAGAGAAGAGGTGGAGGGCTAGATGTAGGTAATCTCTTACTTCCATCAGAAATACGTCAAGGCTGTCGATAGTGCCATGGATGGGTGGTGAAGAAGTCTCTATCGAGCTCTATCTCCGATGAAGCTCCGATCGTCACTCGGAAAGGATTGTGGAAGGGAAGAACTCTCAAGTAATGTCTTGTTCATGCTCTCATCTGTGATCACAAGAATCTGCCTAAGGCATAGACTTGGATGAATTGAAGTTGGGCTCCAAGGCTATATTTATAGAGCTCAAATGCCGACGACATTGATAGTTTCACTCTGAATCACTGCCACTTCTGATGCGGTAGGTGAAATATCATCATCATCTTATCTTTTTTTATACTCCCTATGTATGAATTCATGATCGTTTCTTCTGAAGTATCAATACATTCTACCCACTTTGCGATCAACCTTCTATCACGGTTATCACTTTGTAGCTATAGCATTCCATGCGACGAACTAGTCTTCATGAAGATTAACGCATGTGATAAACTCTACGAAGGTCTGGATCAACGCATGCGATCGATTCCGACAATAGCTACAAAAATAGACATTTTGACGTAGAATAACGCATGATATAGGGTTAGCGAGGATTTTCAGTGCTGGTCAACACAAGCTCAATTTTCGACATGAATTCTTAGTATTATCAACACATATTCTGCTCATCAACTCTCATAATTCTAAGTTAAAGGCTACAATAGATTGTATTTCTACAAACTATCATGGAACGATTAAGCCTGCAAAACTTTTGCTCTTGACCTTTGGTTATGAATCCCTCCGGCTGCTCTATATAAATGTCTCCTTAAGATTGCCATTCAAAAAAGTAGTCTTGACGTCCATTTTCCAAATCTCATAGTAATAATATGAGGCAAGCGACAGGAGGATCTGGATAGAGTTTAGCATGGCAACAGGTGAGAGAGTCTCCTCATAGTCGACTCCTTCAACTTGGGTATAACCCTTTGCCACTTGTCTAGCCTTGAAGGTTTGCCCCTTTCCATCAACACCTTGTTTTCTCTTGTAGATCCATTTGCAACCTATAGGTTTATTCTCATTAAGTTGATCTACAAGATCCCAAACAGAATTGAAGTACATCGACTTCATTTTGAGATCTATAGCTTTGATCCACTCATCTTTGTCAACATCATCCATTTCCTTCTTGTAAGACAATGGATCCTGAACATCTTCATCAGCTACTATAGCTAAGATTTCTGTCAAACCCATGAAAATAACAGGTGGGTTCATAACCCTCCTATTACATCGAGGCTTCTTCAACACTTGAGGTTGATTTGAGAGTGAACAGATGTAGAATAAGCACTTCCATTGTATAAATATAAAGTTGAAATACAAAATAAAAATGAAGAAGAGAATTAAAAGCCTGGTAGCAATCTCTTGCTTCCTAGGCTTTTATACTGTCTTTTCTACTTTTGTTCAAAAGACAGTCTCGCTCTCACGAGAGTCGGCCTGCTCTCTGCTTTCTACGCCTTTGGGTTCTCTCTTAAGTTGCCCTGAGCAATCTTCCAGCGTCTCTTCCCTTCTCTCACTCCGCCTTAAAATAAATAGGAAAACTATGGACGAGGCTATTCTATGAACAAAAAGAACCGAACTGAACCCCTTTTCTGAAGGATGCCTTCGGTATTTATAGAGCTTCAGGGTGAAAGGCGGCTTCTCTCTTATGATTGCACAGATTGGATGGCTTTAATTCTCTAATAGATGTGTCGAATATTTGTCATCGAAAAGCTGAGCGTACCTGTTATCGTTAGCAGCTTGTCAACTTAATTCGGATTCGACCGTCATCAGCTTTTTGTCCCATCGTGATTAATTATGCCTTTCACCTAGATGCGCCCACCAAGTTGCGCCTGCTCTATACGGCAATCCTTCTTGAGAAGATGTTTACGAGCACAAATCAACATAAAGCCTTGCGGTAATGCTGCGCTTGACCGTTGATTTCTTGTGATCACGCTTTTCGCCTTGCGTCAACACATATTCTACATAAAAATACAAAAATTAACTTTTTCTATGCGATGAACGCATGCGACCGCAATGTTATAAACTTAATGCTTTTTGGACGCAATCTTATATATTTTATCAACGCAAGCCAAAATTTTTTAAGAACTTAGCACTGTAATAACGTGCATTTCTGCCCATTATCACACCCCAAAATTTAAACAATACTTGTCCTTAAGCATAAGCTAAAGATTTCCTTTAGCAAGTTCACCGCAAATCTTTTTTCCTAGATTTCTCAAGGATACTTCATTCAAATCCTAAACACCAAAATTTCCTTAATTCTTATTCAAGTATCTTCTTAAAATATTTCTAAGACCTAGGGACTGCAAGTTTAACATTCAAAATGACTTTACTAGATTCCAGGATATTGTATGATTTATTTCAAAAAAACTTTTTCACTAAGGTTTGAAATGATTTTTTTATCCTTGCATATTTTTGACATTGTTATTATTATTATTTTTTTGACCTTGCACTGATCCAAGTGCCTCACCTTTGTTTTGGCTTGCCCCCACGTGGATCATGCAGGCATCCAACTACAAGCAAGGCGCTCTTCGTCAAACTAAACTCATACCTACTTGGCAGCGGAGTTGCGGTCATTTATTTATGCGTTGATCCTGGAAACTTACTTTCGTTTTGGTTTGCCCCCACGTGTGTCATGCGGACATCCAACTACGGGTAAGTACCCTTCACAACTTAACTCTTATCAACATTGGTTTCCCCATTGCATTGACAGTGGAGTTGTTATTCTCAATTTTTTTTTTCATAAACATAAAAATAGCAAGGTCGAAAATTAATACCTCACCCCCAAATTTAAAATGCGGCAATGTCCTCATTGCCAAAAGATTGAAAGAATTCATGCGATGTTCTTAGGAAAATCAGTGCATAAGGAAAGTTTGAAAGAAAGCTAGCAAACCTCTAACTTCTAGAAATATTTCATGAGGTGACTTTTCTAAGATTAAGTTGACTCTAGTATATATGAAAAAAATAAAAGCATGTGTTTCATCATTGAAATCATAATTGGCAAAGAGACAGCACACAGTGACTTGCTAAATTTATCAATGTTAAATGATTGTGGTAATAAAAAAGGATGCAGTGATAAAACTTTCATAATTAAAATGCGATGTGATAGTGCAGAATTTGGAATAAAGTTAAGGAAGAATACAACCCCCAAATTTGTGTTGTCGCCCGCATTGTTTGTTGACATGTCCTGCTTTGCGGCGATCTTCTTCTTTTGGATTGCGTTGACGGAATAAAGTAGTTGCGTCTTCGTGTGGCGCCTTCGCAATTGTTCGCCTCGATCATTTGCAAGAAAAACATTGAGAGGGTCAAATGATTTTAAACAAAACAAAATCTTTTACCGTAATCATTCAGCACGATCACATTTTTTTTAATAAAGAAAAGTGCATATAGATAAATAATAACAAAGTGATTGCGATAATAGATAATAACGAGTATGATGAAAGTTCATGAAGTATTGATGCAGGAAAAAGGATATTCAAAAGAGTTGCATCCCTGATGATGTTGAGTTATGTAGTAACTCAGGGACTGCTTATTCCAAGCTGGTCTTTTCACGTCCATGGTGGCTTTACTCTCTTTTCTTTGTCCTCTGGGATCTTGACTGCCTTAATCCCGAGCTTTTCCCTATTAATGTTTATTACGATCTCCCCCTTGCGCACATCAATTTGAGCACGACCGGTCGAAAGGAAAGGTCGTCCCAATATGATGGGTGCATCTTTGTTCGCTTTATAATCCAAAATGAGGAAGTCTACCGGCAAGATGAATTTATCAATTGAGATTACGAAATTTTTCAGCTCTCTTTCAAGATGTATTCAGGATATGTCCGCAAGCAAGAAAGTCTCTGTTGTGGGCATGAGTGTGCCAATACTCAATCGTTTGAAGATTGATAGCCGCATTACATTTATACTTGCCCCAAGATCGCATATTACTTGGCCACTGTAGACCCCTCCCATGGAACATGGTATCATGAAGATTCCTGGGTCGCATATTTTTGGTGGGATCATAACATTTTGCGTTGCGGCCACTGTTGTGATATTTTCTTCATCATTTTGTTTTTCTTTCAATCTTTGTGGAGATAAGGGTAGCTGGGCTTCTTCTTTCTCATGTTCTGAAGGCTTGAGGGTGGACGCAACTACAAAGTTCATTTTCTTGGGCTTTTCCGATTATAAGTCAACAGGTCCTCGATTGTCACCGCAATCAAGTTGGTCGCGATGGGTTCCTCCCTTACTTCCAAAGTCATTTTGTCGCTTACAAGGAGACTGCTAAGCATTGTTCCTTCCTGGTACCCCCAACGTTGCGAGAAAGCTCAGTTGAGCTCGGCAACGCTCCTTGCGGCCTATTTTTCAGCTCACCCGCAATTTGTCCTAGTTGAATTTGGAGATTTCGGATGGATGTTGCTTAATTCAGAAGCACTGATTTGTTTTTCTCGATGTACTTCTTCAAAAATCCCTCTAAGGACGAAGATTGCGGTGTTTGTGAGCTACTAGCTTGGTTATGCGTTGGACCGTTGTTTTGCGGGAAAAATCCAGGTGGCCCTTTTTTTTTTGCGCCACTTGTTGGAAGTTTTGTTGTTGATTTTTCCATACAAAATTTGGGTGGTTTCTCCACCCGGGGTTGTATGTATCGAAATAGGGATTATTCTTTATGAAGCATACTGACTGTGGGTTTGTTGGGCATTCTTCCATCAAATGAGCATCTCCACAGATGACACAACTTGCGATTGTTTGAGCAATTGCGTTAACCTGCCCTTTCTTCGCTCTCGTGTTGTTAATTGCGATGCCTTGTATCAAACTCATCATCGCAGTCATTTGATTTTGAAGGGATGCGATGGCCCCGTTGTTTACGCCACTGTCTTTAATTCTTAATCTCTGATCGCTTTCTTGCCAATCCTCGTGATTTTTGGAAATGCGATCAAGTATACTCTTTGCCTCCTCATATGTTTTGTCAAGCAGACCACCAGCTGCAGCCACATTTGTAGCGGTCTGCGAAGCAAGGTTCAGTCTTTGGTAAAAAATCTCCATCTGCAAGCAGTCTGTTAAGCATTTATATGGATAGTCTCTTACCAGCCGCTTAAACCTCGCCCAAGCATCGCTAAGCGATTCGCCATCTTCTTGTTCAAAATTTGTTATTAATTTCCTTCTCCTGGCATTCTCGGTTGGTAGGAAATATTTCTTCATGAATTTTTCGAAGACTTGTTCCCATGAAGTTATCTCCCCCGGTTCGAGAGAATATGTCCATTTTCTTACTTGATCGCATAGGGAAAATGGGAACAGAGTGAGTCAAATTTACTTGGTGGAGATATTCGGGAACACAAAAGTATTGCATATTTATATGAAGCTCTGAAGGTGAGCGTGCGGGTCCTCGCCATGCCTTCCTCCAAACTGCCCAGCAGCCTGGATCATCTACAACATTACCGTCTTCATTTCAAACCTCGATCCGTCTAACGCTGGCCTCATGAATCTTGGAGAGAAATCATAAAGGTTGGGCGACGCATAGTCCCGAATGGGTCTAATGCGGTCATTCGCCAAAAGGATGGGTTGGCCATTATATTGTTCACGTTTGTGGCCCTTGCTTCTGGATGTTTCAACATTCTTGGGGTTTTGTCTTGTTGTTGTTGGTTATCTCTCAGTCTTCATCGAAATGTTCTCTCAATCTCTGGGTCGTAATTCACCAAATATTGAGAGTTGCAAAGAAATCAGAAAATTACCGTTAGCACACTGATTTGCCGAAGTCCCCGGCAATGGCGCCAAAATCTTTATGCGTTCTTTTATGCAGTGAAAATGTGGAATGAAATGTGGTGATGGAATTGCGTTGAGCAACAAGTTTTCTCAGTGGAATCCAAGTATAAACCCCACTGAGTTTCTTGGTAAGTTCAGGGTCGAACTCAAGGACTTGGGAAAACGGTATGCAGTGGTAATTTTCAGGAAGACCTTGCGGTAACCAGTAACTCAAGTAGTTGTTTTGGTTTGTTATTTGTGGTAATCAAAATAAACAAATGTGGCGGATTTTCGAAAAGAGTTGATAAAATAGAAGATGCGATGAGTATGCAGCGAACGGGTTGAAAAGGGATTTGACTAACACTTCCTAGGATGCATTCATGCTATGCGATCATGCAACACACATACAATAGAAAACCATCTCTTGACGTAGATAGTACGGCTTCTAGTGCTAGAACTCATGCGATATATACGATAAGTCTATAGGACTTACACATAAGCCTCTATTCTTATTTATGCGATGACAGAATAACACACACACAAATAAGGCGACCACATAATATCATACCGATCTCTAGGGTGCATGCGATGCGGGTTGACAAACAGAGCTTATCTCTAAGTCCTTATCTCTTATTTATGCAGAACTAATCTTGCTCTCTCGAGTCTAGATTCTAACATAGCTCTCTCGAGTCTTTAGGTTCTTTCTTTAGACTCTCTCTTGGGTAGCTCTAAAGGGGTGTTGGGCACAGCATAAAACAAGATAATTGCATGCGATGAAGATCCTAGGTCATGTTAGCTTAGTTCTTCTCAACTCATTCAATAAGTTTAGCTACTCATGCATGCTAAGAGAGTGAACAGATGTAGAATAAGAACTTCCATTGTATAAATATAAAGTTGAAATACAAAATAACAATGCAAGAAGAGAATAAAGAGCCTGGTAGCAATCTCTTGCTTCCTAGGCTTTTACACTGTCTTTTCTACTCTTGTTCAAAAGATAGTCTCGCTCTCGAGAGAGTCGGCCCGCTCTCTGCTTTCTATGCCTCCGGGTTCTCTCTCGAGTTTCCCTGAGCGATCTTTCGACGTCTCTTCCCTTCTCTCGCTCCACCTTAAAATAAAAAGGGAAACTATGAAAAAGGCTATTCTATGAACAAAAAGAACTGAACTGAACCCTTTTTCTAAAGGATGCCTTCGGTATTTATAGAGCTTCATGGTGAAAGGAGGCTTCTCTCTTATGATTGCATAGATGGGATGGCTTTAATTCTCTAACTGATGCGCCGAATATTTGTCACCAAAAAGTTGAGTGTATTTGCTATCGTTAGCGGTTTTTCAACTTAATTCGAATTCGACCATCATCAACTTTCTGTCCCATCGTGAATAATTATGCCTTTCACCCAGATGCGCCCACCAAGTTGCGCTGACTCCATACGGCAATCCTTCTTGATAAGATGTTTGCGAGCACAAATCACTGCAAAGCCTTGCGATAATGCTGCGTTCGACCGTTGATTTCTTGTGATCGCGCTTTTCGCCTTGCTTCAACACATATTCTGCATAAAAATACAAAAGTTAACTGTTTCTATGTGATGAACACATGCAACCGCAATGTTATAAACTTAATGCTTTTTGGACGCAATCTTGTATATTTTATCAACGCAAGCCAACATTGTTTAAGAACTTAGCACTGTAATAATGTGCATTTTTGTCCGTTATCACTTTCTTAAGTTTAGGTTATTTTCATAATTATTTTGGATATGCGGTTGCTTCCTTAGTTGTGGTGCGTTTGCTCTTTGTAGGTGCAACAATAAGTCTTCTCGGTGCGTAGTACAACGGAAGAATTCCTTTCATCCTTCAACGCATGGCTTCGATTGCGTGGATTCCAACGCTTGATCGCATGCGTTAATCCGCCTAAGGTTCTTTCCTTGTTATCTTTTATGCATTATCCTTTTGAAATTCTTTTCTTTCCCGATTGCGCCCCTTTGCGATGTTTCTATGATGGTACGTATAATTCACCGCATCTTCTAATTAATCATCGCAAGGTGCTCCTCACTTTTATTAGCTTCTTCAATTTTTGAAAGTCTTAAGTTTTATTTTATGTAAACCTTTGCTCAAACATTTATTGCTGCATTCCTGTTGATTTTACTTTTAGCTTTGCGATGAGAACACTCCCAACCTTTAAGTTTGGGGGTGGCAGCGGTCTTGGAGAATTGCATTCATTGCATTGCGATCATCAAAGAAAAAAAGTGAGAATTTTGAGAATAATAACTCCACTGTCAACGTATTGGGGAAACCCGTGTTGATAAGAGTTAAGTTGTGAAAGGTACTTACCCATAGTTGGATGCCCGCATGACACACGTGAGGGCAAGCCAAAACGAAAGTAAGTCGCCAGGATCAACGCATAAGTGCAACTCCTCTGTCGGGTGCAAGCCAAATCAAGCAAGACAAGAGTTGAGTTGAATGTGGAACGCAACTATAGTTGGATGCCTGCATGACACACGTGGGGGTAAGCCAACACGAAGAGCGTAACTAAGTTCAACGCCGCATTCGAATAAGTCATTGAAAATTTTTGAAGTGTTTTGAATGAACACATTCTCGAAAGCTAAACACAAAATTAGATGATGGAAAACTAGATGTCAGTTACTGGACAACTAAAATTCCTTGGACGCAATATGCGATGCATGTTCTTAAAGTATGCGTTGATTACCATGCGTCGGTTGTCATGCGTTGGAATGATTATGCGTTAACAAATGTATGCGATGACCATGCATTCCTGTCATAAGTTTTATTGTTCTCAAACCAAGTATAACACGAACACAAGTTTCTCGGGTGATCCGAGGTCTGTCTCTTATACACATCTAGATGTGTATAAGAGACAGATGTGGTAATGTGCATGTGGCGGTTGAACAAAAGAATGATGGAGGGGTTTCTACTCTAACACTACTCCTACTCCTAAGTAACAGACAATGCAATGTGAATAAGAATGAGAGGTAGAGACACGACAACTATTAACATGAAGTAAATGGATGGAAAATAGATCAAATGTGGAGATGTCTTCATTGCAACCCTTAAGAGTGACTGCAAGGGCAACTTTAGTCAATGTAAGCTATGAGATCATGCCATACACACTTGAGCCTAATTCTAGGACGTATGTGATGTATATAAGATAGTGCTGGGAAGCCTATGCCTGCCTAAACCTCCATAACCCGCTCACATGCTCTTGCCGCATGAGTGTGATGGCCGCATAACACCATATCCTACTTCCTAAACGCATGCAATATCTTCTCCGTAGGGTGCATATGAAGTGTGATAGCAAACGGCGCTTATCTCTAAGTTCCCCATTTTTGCTTATGCGTTCCAATCCGCTCTCTCGAGTCTTAGATTTGGGTTTTAGACTACTCTCTCAAGTATGCCTAAATGATGAATGATGCGCTCATAAGACAAGGTAACCGCATGAACTTTGCTGACATAAGATTATTCCTATCTCTAGTGAACAATAGCTTATGTTGCTTAATGCGACCAACCACTTACCCTCCCGAGCAGTTAGTTGTTGTCGACTTTACTCATTGACAAGCACTGCGTTACCTTCACACTAAGCAAATAAGGTTTTCTCACACACTCACGCAATGCACACCTCTCGGTGGTTTGCTACATGCTACATATCTCTAATCCACATGACTAAGTATGCGATACTCTAGCAATCTCACTAAGTAATGCAATGAAGTTATAGATGCTAAGTAAAGAAGATAGAAATGGAATCGAAGGAAACAAGAAATGCATTGAACACATAATGTATTAATTCTGTAATCACAAAATGTAATACAATACAATATAAGAAAAGAAGAGAAAATGAAATGACCGGCTGGAAGCAATGTCTTGCTTCTACGGATGTGCGTCAAGGTTGTCGGTGGTGCCATGAAAGGGCGGTGGAGCTGACTCTCTCGAGATATAACTCCAGTCGTCACTCGGAATGGATGAGGGAGATGAAGAACTCTTAAACTTTCTTCTCACGCATTAGTCTGGATCGCAGGAAAACCCTGGATAAGTTGAAATTCTCCTCATCGGCTTCTTTATATAGAGCTTGGATCGCCGACAACATTAATGGACTGCTCTGATTCTGACATTCGCAGTGTGTTAGTCCTTTTCTGAATCTCTGCTGCTAACGGCGTAGTAGGTAAAATGTCAACATCATCTTTTGATTTTTTCGAGAGATGCGTTTATACGTTCATTCCACCAACCTTACGTTGATCCCTCTATTATGCGCTATCGTGTAGCCACAATCATGTAGTGACTGCATTTGTTTAATACCGCAACTTCTACACGATGATCGCAATCGCTTGACGATTGAAACTCCTATGCGATGGATGCATGCAGCTGATTACCGCAACACCCATGAGTTGATCAAATGCGTTCGCCTTTGCAATGGAGAGTTTCTCCACATGCGGTAGTCTGGCTTCCTGGTTTGTGTCCACTTTCCATGTTAGCTACAAAAATTGACAATTGAATGCATAATAACGCATAATAATGGGTCAGTTGAGATTCTCAATCCTGAACAACACAAACTCATTTTCTCATGAATTCCAAACATAGTTTCCGCATATTCTTCTTAACAGCACTCATAATTTTAAATAAAAGGCCTAAGATGACATGCATTTCTACATGTCATCAACTGTTTCGTGGTCCAAATATCTTTTGCATAGGATGCCCCCACTTGCATGTCTCTTCATGAGTGATTCAGGATCATATCATTTGCATCATATACAAAGTGGGCCACATCCATAATGTTTCTAGGTTATGATACCCAACTCTAACCTGATACTTATAGACTATTTTGTTTATATACTCAAACTTGATCCATTTTAATGTCTCCACATAAAATTCAAATATTCATGTTATAGTCAGGGGTTCGTTTAGTTTATTGGATTTAGGCTATATACAAGTGCAATTTATATGTTCAATAACAACTTTATTGAATAAACTTCAACAACAACTTTGTTGTAAAATAGAGTAAGTCTAAAGATTACAAACTGCAAATTTTAGGACATACAACCCAACAACAACAAACGGCCAATAGTTTGGAACAAGAGCTTCCTACTTTCAGACTTTTGGGGTTGATACTGTAAATCTTATGAGTCCTATAGTTTGTAATTGTAATGTACAAACAATTTATTTATTTAGTAAAATAAGTAGTATTTTCTTTGATATTAAGTAGAATTAACCCACAAAACTAATAACTAAGATCCAAGGTTGCCTTATGTAACTTAAACATGTATGTCAAGACAAATAGGTGGATCATATTTAAGAGACAACATAAACGGTATGTAGTAGATGGATAAGGCTAGGTATTTTATCCTTGTTACACTATGAATACGACCCGCTTTGTAGATGTTACGATTGTTGTAAAGTGTTATAAATGATCAGGTTCTAATCATTCACGTGGAGACATGTGAGTGAGAGTGTTCTATACAAAAAGTTTGTATAAGACCGAACCACGAAATGATTAGTCTTACCATATAACACCGTTGATAGAAGAGACTTATATTTTACCAGGATGACCATAGGTTACTTGACCTGAATCCTGATTGAGTTATGAACTCCTAGGCGGTCCTTTGATCTGCATGGGTGAGAATGGCCAGTGTCTCCAACTAGATATGCCTACCATTTTTGGGATTCATCTAATTGGGGAGCTGAGAATGTAGCTACACCAGAAGAAATTTAGTCATTCTCTATAGTTAGAGAAAGTAGAGAAATTGCTCCCTTAAGAGCTGATTCTGGGGATTGAACAATGTGGTGCCATACCCTCTCCTGGCCCGAGAGGGGTTTGGTCATAGTTGGACTATGACTTATTATTCATTAGACAGATCAATGGTACTTAAGGAGTTAGATCTAACTATTAAGGCAAAACGGCAATTTTGGCTCAACTGTACTTATGAAAAATTTGTGAAGGGTCAACGCAACGTTGATTGGTTATATCTAATGGATAGAGAAATATATCTGTAGTGCGAAGAGTGCAGTTGTCGATCTTTAGTGGAGTGACTGGTAGTTAATGAAATTTGGGTAATTTATTTAAAGAGTTTAATTAATTATTCAACTACCATTGGAGCTTCAATCTATAGGTCCATAAGGTCCCCTCGGTAGCTCAACTGGGATTATTGAGAACCAAATTAATTTTTGGTTAATTTGAATTGTTCAAATTAAATAATGGAATTAATTATATATGATATAATTAATATAATGTATTTGATACATTATAATATAAAGTTTATTTTGAAAGATAATAAAAATTGGAATATGATTCAAATATTAATTATCTGAATTGATTCATATAAAAACTATAAGTTAAATTTAATATGAATTTGATTTATATTAAATACTATAGATTTAATGAGAAAATTACAAACTATAGGTTATATTATATTTGATATAACATAAACTATAAGTTATATGTTATATTAGATATAACATATAATATATTATATGCCTTATATAATAAGGTGGTTATTATATAAAAATGTATAATATTAATTAAACTAAAATTTGTTTAAATTTCATTTAAATTTTGAAATAAAAGGAGAGAGTAATAAAAATAACTTCCGTCCCCTTTTTGCTCTCATGATCGTGTAGATGAGGGTTGGTTGGCAGAGATCATTCTTCTTCTCCCCTTGCTTCTCACATAGAGAAAGTGATAGAATTTTGATCCCAAAATCGTTTTCTTTGGAAATCTTATTCTTCTCTCAAAATCTTTCTCTTCATCTACTAAAATTAACATAGAGCCCACAATTCTTGTGGATTCTCATCCCAAAAGAGAATACCAAAGTTTCCATCGTGGTAGTGTTAAAGGTTGGATTGGGTTGTTGAGTATTTGGTGTTCATTGTCCAAGAAGAAATTGTGACCAATTGGAGAAGAAATCAAGAAAGAATCGTGACTTCAATGGTAAGTGTTATCCTAACCTTGTTTCCTATTTTCTATTATGTAGTGCATTCTACATGTTGTATGCACATTTCTTTCCCTGTATTTTTTATGTTTTGTAAAATAATCAAATTGGAATCTGATTCCACTTTTGCTTGGGTTTTCACAAACCTTCAGTCCCAAGACATCTTCACAAGAGATAAGTGAACTTAGAGGTGAACTTGCTAAATTATTTGCACTTGTGAAACATGTTTTTTCTGCTAAGGCTAGCCTCAGGAACCTATAGCTAAGGTGAGCTATGCTACCAACCAGCAAGGTGGACCGATGTATAATTACAACCATTGGGGCAATCAAGGAAATCAGGGCCAAGGAAGCTTAGGAATGCCTTTGGAGGATGTGGTGTAGTGTTTAGCATATACCACTTCATAGCCTATGTAGAACGAATGGAAAACTCTCTCTCACATGCAGAACATGCCCAATCGGCTTTCTGAGCTGGCTAGCACGGTCTGTAAACCCCAAACTCTAGGTTCCTAGATAAGCATGTTTAGCCAAAGGAGTGTTATATTATATATTTTCTTTCTTATTTTTATTAAAGTTGTAATTCATGGTTATTTGTAGGAAATATGATAGAAGGGAAGGAAAAACACATTAGGTGGGGGTAACGTGGCAATTAATCCTTGAACTTGGGAGGCGGTGGAAAGTGTTTTTGGAAGAAGAATTTCAAAAGCTTGGTTTCGGTAGTTAACATGAAAAATTTTAGTGAATTTGGTGCCATTTGAAAACTGAGAGAATCTAGGTTGCAAGATTGTCTTGCCGCAGGAAGATTTCAGGAGGAGAAGAACAAGAAGTGAAGAAAATAAAGAGAAGGTAGAATCTCGGATTTAAGCAAGGTCGAGGTGAAGATTGGAAGTTCCAAGCCAAACTATAAGGAATTCTGGGTTGAAATTTTACAGTAAGGAAGGTAACTCAATTCTAAACATGTTTGTAGAAGGAAGTTTCTTGAAAAGAGCTCTGGATTTTGAGTTATGAATTTTTGAAGTTATAATAGGGAATTGGTACATAAGCAGACAACTACTTGTGAAGAACAAGCAAGTAGTTCATTGTGGAGAATTATAGCGAGATGTGGGCATGAGGATCTTGCTTATAAAGGAAATCTCACTGATTTTGTAAGAAGGATCTCGCTCTAGGGGGAAATCTCGCTAGGAATGTGGCTGAGTATCTCTGGTAAGATGAGCATCGCTAGGATGAAAATTTGACAGGAAGATCTTGATCTCGCTCTAGAGGATCTCGCTGATCTTGCTCTAGGGGATCTCGCTGATCTCGCCCATGAGGATCTCTCTCATGAGAAGGATCTCGCTCATGAGGATCTTGCTCATGAGGATCTTGCTCATGAGGATCTCGCTCATGGGGATCTCGTTAGTAAGGTTGTCTGTGTTAATGGAAGTTCCTTTAATAAATGAATTATTCGAGGTATTTTACTAGAAATTCTGTTCCTTTAATAAATGAATTATTCGAGGTATTTTACTAGAAATTCTAAGTAGTTTAATCGGGAATTATATCTTTTCAGGCCAAGAAGAGCTAGGGAAAGTGTATAAACCATTAAGAGCCTGACGAACGGTGAGTGACTAAGTAAACTTAAGGTTTCCGATACTCATGCATATATGATCAAGTAAAGTACAGTGACATTAATGATGAATTTATACTTCCTCAAGCAACAAATGGTTGGAGAATAACTTAACGGATGTTTTTCGGCTTGTATATGTGTAACACAGGCCAAGGTATGTCGTGTAACCATTACAAAAGCTATGTTTCTGATTTTGATATATGCTTCCTAGGGGGAAGGCTATGAGAGAATGAGTTTGTGTGTATTTACTAGGCAATGGAACTTAATTTGATGTTACAAAATACACATTTGATACCGAAGGATGTTTGAGAAGGTATCTAACCAATTTGGTACCCAAGGACATTTGAGAAGGTACCTTGCCAATTTGATACCAAAGGACATATGAGAAGGTATCATAGTAGCCCGATACTGAAGGACAAATTTGAGAAGGTATCTGAGCAGAAGTACCTAAAATATGATGGTACTTAGTATGGCCACTTGCACATAGGCAGTTATGAATGAGAGACCGAAGTATGGGTCTCTTGGCCAGTAATAAACGTTTGGAATCTAGAGCGTTTAGGCTCGTTCTTAACTAGGGAATAATAATGTTTAATGATGTCTGAGAATGGTTTAAAGCTACATCTAGAGACAATTGCTTGAGTTTACTCATTGGTATATTTACATGTTTATAGTGACGCTATACTTGTTGCTTTACGATTCTATAGTCACTCACTGGGCTTTTAGCTCACATAATTTATGTGTTTTCCTTTTCAGGTAGAGGTCAGTTTCCTCAATGTTGACCCTGCTGCTGCTTGCCACCGAAAGACTCGGCTTATTAAAAGACTTAGGTTGATGATTTGTTTATGTACACATGTTTTGAGAGGGACTAGGGCTTCTGTAGGAATGTTTGAGCCACCTGTGAATATATTTCTATAAATGTAATGTCTTGGCTGTATGCATGTATTTATGGAATCTTTGTAGAACCTTAAGGGGGGTTTGCTATTGGTGTATATTACTAATGTTTCAAACAGGATGGTATTTAGATTAGAAGGCTTGGGTGGTGAGTGCTAGCAGTAGGGCTAGTAAATACCACGGTCATATCCTCTTCCAGAATAAAAGGGTAATCTAGGAGAGGGTGTGACATGGTCAACAAGCTAGACAATCAGTATAGGTAGCTCCCTTCCTAGATAGTGTCTAAAGTTCGTAACGTCAGTGCCATTCCTACTGTCTGCTATATTGAGAACTCCCCAATGCCTACTATTGAACTAGTTGAGGTGGTGAGTGAAGAGAATGTTGAGGAGAAGCTCGCCTAGAAGATGTGGGATAATATTTAATCCACCTTTTAATTTAAAAGCTAATATTCCTCGTGCTCCTTTTCCTAGAAGGTTCACTATTTCTCAGAGAGGATCACTTAAGGAGAAGTTGAAATCTATCTAGTTTTCTAGAGATAAAAGCCCTACTGCAAGGGACAAGAAGGTTTGGGTTGAAGCCCATCAAAGGAAAAGAAAAAAAAGAGGTCGAACAGGAGGTAGTTATCCCAGGTAATCTACCTATTAGGTAGAAGGACCCAGGTATGTTTCCTGTCCCCTATCAATTAGGCACCAGAAAATTTGAGCATAGGTTTGCTATAAATATTATGCTTGCTCCTGTTTATTCTGAGTTCCACTCTCACATCCTACATCTTACTGATATTTTGGTGTAGTTAGCTAACCATTCTTTAGTTAGCCCCAACAAAATTAGTTAAAGATATGATTGTTAGAGTCAAAGGCCAAACTCTTCCTTGTGATTTTTATGTAATTAATATGAATGCTTACTCCCATTCTTCTGAATTATTTGTGTTGTCAGGTCTACACTTCTTAAAGATTACTAGGGCTATAATTGATGTAAATAAAGGGTCCTTTAACTCTTGTGCACGAAGAAAAGTTTGAATTTTTTTCTTTGTTTATGATATTCGCACTACCACTCATCTTGAATTTTCTAGTTTGTTCCTTTTCAGGATAGTGGCCAACCTCCTCTGCTGGAGGTGAGAGATGTTGGCACAAATGTTAATAGAGAATATGGATGATAAAGCCGAGTCTGGTCGAGCATAAAGATTGAGCTACCTGGAGGCAGTCAAGATTTACCCTTTTTATTGCTTCCATAGTATAAGTTTCTTTTATGTTATTTTTTTTATTTGAATTAATTTTGTCTATATTTCTCGATCTTTAGGTTTTGTAGTTCAATGAGAAGATGGATTGAATTTTATTTCATGAGCTAGATATCACCGCTATCCTCTGTGCTAAATTCAAGGAAGTTTTTTTTTTTGTTTCCCTTGCATTTGTCCCTATTCTTTATTTATTTATCACATTGGCGACAATGTTATATTTGAAGTTGGAGGTGGGAGATTTTTGTGTTCTAGCTGGAGCCCTCGAGCATCGAGCTTGGGATATTTTGTTTGTGTGCTTTATATATGTGTTTGCTCATGTTGTGTGGTTCATTATGATGACAAGTTGATGACACACTCCCTTGTGATTTTTCTTGTGTAAGATGATGTTTGAGACGATTAATCATGATCCTTAGCTCTTTTTTTAAAAAAATTATTACTTTTCATGCACGTTTAAGTTCTTTGTTTACCTACATTAGGTCTTGCATGCTTAAAATTGTACTACATGGCTTGTATTTTTGTTATCATCTCGAAAGACCCCACGGATTAGATAGTGTCCTGTATGATAGGATGTAATGTACTACTGAGGGTGAAAAACAATTTGTATGCCTGATTTAATCTGCAGATGAAATGTTGCACTGAAAAGATAATATCATGAAAAAGAAAATTTAAATTTGTAATATCATGCATGACTAGGGATAGAAAGAGCTAACTTTACTGTGATTAGTTAGGACACTCGCAAGAAAAAAGTGCATATATTTCTCATGCAGCGATGTGTGAAAACTAATGTCCCTACCTAAAATAAATGCAAGTTTAGGGACCTAGAGTTTAGTTTCAGGCTCCTCAGTTGACATATTACTGCTTATATTTTATTTTGGCACTTGCCAGTTTGAGTCAGTGTAGGGAGAAACAAATTGAAAGCTATTCAACACTATTTTGGGTTGCTAGGACTTAATTAGAAGGGCTTTGAATTCGCTCTTGCATGAATAAGTTTAGAATCAATTTTAAATAATGCATGAATTGATTTCATTGTTGAGTGCAAGTTATGTTCTAGGAGACTGTTGAAATTGAGTAAAGAGGTAGAACGGGGTGTTAGTGACGAAATGAAGTTAAAATGGACCAAAACGGAGTTTAATTGCATCAACCGGGAAAGAGAAGGCCGAAATTATGAAAAAAATACTTGTAAAACTGTTGCACTATGCATTGCGCTTCCAAGGACGATTTCGTAATTTTGACTTTCTTTTTCCTAGTTGATGCAATTAAACTTAATTTGGGCCGATTTTAGATCCATTTCGTTACTATCCCCGTTCTATCTCTGAAAAGAGATTTGGTCCTTTCTCTTTAAAGAGATTTGGTGAGGTTTTAACAACGATATGCAGTGTGTTGATATTTGGATGGAACTTGGTAAAATTTATAAGGATGATGATTTGATTAATGCATGCATCACGGATTGGGCGATCTGCACTGACAGGAATAAATCCCTCCATTCTATTGCAATTCCATCAATTGAGTTTAGATGCGAGTGAATTCTTGATTATGTGGAAGGTGTGGGGGTGAGCCCAATAAGGAGCTCAAGGTTTCAATCAATTTGGTTAAGGATGTTGGTGGTCCGAGTGATGATATGAAATTTATCCATGTGGATGCTGCTTGTCATCCAAATACTATGAGAATGGGTTATGGCGGGATTGTGGGGTCATCATCTAGACGTGTGTTGGCTTCTTTAAGTGGTTACTATGCTTTCTTCTCAAGTATTTTGGGGTTTGAAGCTGTGGCTATTTATGAAGGGCTTCGTTTGGCCAATCGAATGGGGTTTCATAATGTTATAGTTCTATCTGATTCGTTAACTACGATTCAAATTCTTAATGGTCTTTAGACACTTTATTGGAAGTGGCTAATCAGGTGACTGATACCAAGAATATCATTTCTTTGTTCCGTTTGGCGTTTTTCAATACATTCCAAGGGAGTGGAATTCGTGACTCATTCTTTTGCAAGGGATTGTTTCGAGGGTTCAAGTTTATCAAGGCTTTACAAGATTCCTTCTACCTTGGGGTCCCTCTACTCAGCGGATTTTCCCTTTCTTTCTATAGGAATATGGATGAGATTGAATATCTTATCCTTGGGATACTATTGATGCGACCTACTTTGTATATTGATACAAATGATGTGATCCCAAAATCATTCATGAAGACAAGCGAGTGAGGACATCCTATATAAAAGACGTGTGCACAAGACCGAACCACGAAATAGACACTTCTCTTTATAACAACCGTTTACTATTAAAATTGACTATTTCAAATTGATGACCTAAGGTAACTCGATATTAATCCTAAGCTAACCATGAACTCCTGTTTATTCGGGATTATTCTTTGATCTGAATAGGTGAGAGTGGTTCTACATCACCGCTCAATAAGCCTCCCATTTTAGGATAAAATCGAATAAATAGCTAGGGACATAGTCCTGCAAGAAGGAATTCATCCTACCCGTCTTAGGGTTAGCAGATTGTTCCCTTTAGTACTGATTCCTAGATTTGAACACAGGGGCCCCGCCATCTCATGACAAAGAGGGATATGGTTTAATAGTTGAACTATATACCAATTGTTCAAATAGAGGATCAGTAGAGACTTGAGGATCAAAATGAATTTACAAGGGTAATATAGTAATTTTGACCTAACTGTAAATACAAACAACCTATGAAGGATCGACTTGATGATGGTTAAATTAAGTGGACAAAAATATGTCTATAGTGAGGAGAGTTTCAACTATTGAGTTATAGTGGTATGGTCTCAGTAGTTAACGAATATTGATTAATTCGATCTAAAGAGTTTAGCCAATTAATCTCAAATCCTTGGAGCTCATAATCTATAGGTCCATAAAATCCCTCTACTAGCTCGTAAAAGATCAAACCTTGTGATTATAATATTGAGTGAATTTAAAATGTTCAAATTCAAATTTATGGTTTGGAAAATTATATTCGATATAATTAAGGTTTAAATTTATTAAAATTAAACGTAGTTGGAGAGTTCAATATATTTAAATAATGATTTAAATATTGATTATATGAATAGGATTCGTGTTTAAATTAGGTGTTTTTATTAATTTAATATTCAATATTAAATTTTTTTATTATGTAATTAATTAAATTTGTATAATTAATTTATTTAAAAATTAAATCGATTTCAATTTTAAAATTCAATTTCAAAAATTGCATTTATATTTTATTTAATTTAGTCATTTTTTTTTTTGTTAAAGAATTAAATTAAAGAAATTTTAAATTGAAAAATTGGTCTGAAAGTGGGTTTATCCCAAAATCATATTTAATAATGGATTTTTCCATCTTTAAACACCTAGCCCACTAAATCTAATGCTATTTAAAGTGTCAAATAGCCAATTAATCTGATTTGCATGTTCAAGTTGGTTAAATACTTGATAATTCATCAAATTTATGATATATGGATTGTGAAATTTTGAGAAAATTTCTGCTGAAACTGATTTCTGTCAAACTGTCCAAAACCATTATAAATTCCCTTCAATTTGGAGTTTTACCACTCAATCTAAGATTGAGAATAGTAGAGAATATACTCTTGGTGGCCCACTAAAGAAATTGAATGTCAATTTCGTGGAAATTACAAGGAGTAAATGGAAATCATCAAAGGTATCCATAATGAAACCCTTTTTGTTTGTAAAACTTAATGTTTAACATGTTGTTACTCATATTCGTATAATTAGAGTGCGTAATGATTTTGTTAGCTTCCGTATTTTGCATGTTTTCTCTATCAATTGTTATCAGGTATGATTTAAGCACTCAATTAACGTTAATTTAAGTTTGGTGGGTGAATTTCTTGAGATGCATGTTATGTGACTGATATGGATATTCTTACAATTTTGGCATTACATTCTTCTTTGATTATGATGTTGTAATTGTAATGTGTTCTTGATTGATGGATCTTAATGTGTGCTTAAGGGTCTATAATTTTATTGGAGTCAATAAAGTTGAAATTAGGTTGTAAATGAAGATTCAAGCAAGCAAGATTAGCTGGAAAAAACTCAAATTGATGTCATTGTCATGAGATGGCTGAGCCCCTTTGTTCAAATCTAGGAATCAATACATAAGGGAATAACCTATCTGCTAACCCTAAGACGAGTAAGAGTGAATTCCTTCTTGCAGGACTTCGTCTCCAGCTATCTATCTAGTTTTATCCGTAAAACGGGAGGTTTCTTGAGCGGTGATGTAGAACTACTCTCACATATGCAGATCAAAGGATAATCCCAAATAAACAGGAGTTCATAGTTAGCTCAGGATTAAGATTGAGTTACCTTGGGTCAACAATTTGAATAGTTAGTTTTAATAGTAAACGTTTGTTATAAAGAGAAGTGACTATTTCGTGGTTCGGTCTTATGCACACGTCTTTTGCATAGGATACCTTGACTCGCATATCTCCACAATAATGATTTCAGGATCACATCGTTTGTATCAATATACAAAGTGGGTCGCATCCATAGTGTCCCAAGGATGAGGTACCCAATCTCATCCATATTTTTATAGATATTTTTTGGCTATATACTAAAACCTTGTCCTCTTTTATGTCTCTACATAAAATTAAATCATTCATACTATAGCCATGAGTTTGTTTATTGGATTTTATAACATAATGCAATTTCAGTAACACTTTTATTGAATAAAGTCTCAATAATACTTTTATTGCAAAATAGAATATGTTTAGAAATTACGAACTACAAGTTTTCGGACATTCCCAACAATCTCCCACTCGGACTAAAACTCCAGTGAGTTACAAAGATATACAAATATACAATATTGAGAAAAAGAGAGAAAATACAATAAACTAGGGTATCTATATACCCTTGACAAATGTCTCATACAAAGAAAACCTTCAATTTCTTAACCAAAAAAATTAGAATAATTGTAATGGATAGCATTTTTAGAACAATAAATTAATTAAGTGTATAGCAAACATTTTAAAAGATTTCAAATGAAACAAAATCTATCTATGATGAACTCTATAGCTGATAGACTCTTACTAGTGATATTGTCGATCGTTGATAGACTCCTAATAGCAATATAGTCGACTTCAAAAGTAAAATCTAAATTTTTTTATATTTGTAATTTTTTTGCATTGTGCTATTTCTACAAATACTTTTCATCTTGTTATATTTGCCACAAGTCCATGATTGAATTGTTTATGTTTTTATAACAATTTTTTTTTTTTATAAATCTTTTTACGATGACCAATTAAATTTAAGTCACATTAAATTCTTTCTTTTGACTTGTCAATTTATACATTCTAATAATAAATTAAATGGTGAGAGAGATATGTTAAGATAATTAAAATTGAAGTACTTAAAATTACAAAAATTACAAACTACTCCAAAAAGCAAAATGGAAAGTATGAAAATGTATGTCGAACAATGAAGATAGTTCTGGAAAAACTTCAAGCAACACAAATAATATTACATTTATTATTAAAAAATACGTTGACCTTTTGTTTTTCTTAGGATTAAAGACAAAAATCAGGTAAAACACCCGGATCAGGAACGATGAGAGTTGCACCATTATCAGCAGTTGTAATGTTTAGAATAATCGGAGTTGCTTTAAGAGCCCCAACACAAAAACATTAATCCCATGAATAAACATTTAATACATACTTAAAAAAGACCTTATTGGTTTCTAGAAACATACTTTCTAATAGTTCATAATTTAAGTTAAAAGTTTTGAAGTTTTCATATACGATTAATAAAAGATTGCTTTAGAATAATGAACAATATATAGAAATAATATTTTTGTGCATACCATTCTTGAGGAGATTGGCATTGAGAAGCTAGATGGCCTTGAACAAAAACACACATATCAGTATTAATAATGGCAGGATCTAATATTACAATCGTCATTTCATTTGGTAGCTCCTTCGCAATCGATTTGCTTAAACCTTCAATCGTCCATTTTGAACTACAATAAACTGAAAGCCTATATAATAAATAAGTTAGAATCAAAGTAATAACTAATATAGCATAACGCAAAATGATTTGTAGTTATTGCTAGTACAATTTATAGACAACTCATAGAAAATATCCAAAATGTGTTTAATAGAAGTTTATTAAAATATTTTATTAATAGATAAATATTTTATAAGTGATAAACTTCTATTATCGATTATAAAATCTATGACTTCTATAAATTAATACTCATATTAAAGATAAACAAAGTATAATACTCTATCACATGAATAGAGTATTATTTTCTTTTGCAATGAAATTGTGAAGAAAAGAATTAAGAAGGAATTGATAAGGATGAAGAAAATGAAGTTAAGAATAGGACAAAAAAAAAAAGTGCAAAGTAAATAGGTGAAGGTGGAGCTTTTATTTTCTTTTAATCATTTATCGGTGACTATCACTGATATGTAATAATAGAGTCATTAGTGATAACCATGAATAATAAACTTGTATTTTTATATAGAACTCCATATGTGACTGTCATTAATATAATATTTTGATCACTCTATTTTTAGGTTTGTTCAATTTTAACTTTTAAGTATCTAATTTTAGTGTCTGTACTTTTGATAAATTGTAAATTAGTCTCTCAAAATTAATATTTATCGAAATTAACTAAATAATAATAATAACAATTTTCATGCAATAAAATATAATATGGAAATATATTTTCAAAATTTATAGTGAAACCGTTAATAAAATAAAATAAAAAATTAAAAAAATCAACAATCAACAATAAAAATTTATAGTCACGAACTTTTATGGAAGTAATGCTTTAGTTTTTGACTTTTAGCTTGTAACCATTTAGTCCACCATATTTCTAAATTTTTAATATTTGATCTATAAATTTTATACTGTAAAAATTTAGTCTTTGTATATTACAATTTATAATGATTTAGTCACAATTTATTAATCTAAGATTTAGTCCTTGTACACTACTAAGATTTCTTGCAGATGTAGATTGATAGAACTTAACTAGTAATGGTTAAATATATTTATAGATATTTATATATTTTTTGTACAATTGGGGATAGAGGGATTCATACCACAGATATTGTTGCTACTAGTACACTCAAATGTTAATTAATTTATGCTCGGTATGGTTTATTTATAATTCTTTTTTTAGAAACATATTTATTTATAAATCACAAAGACTAACAGCCGTTACATAATTAATCAAATTTGACAATAAAATTTCATAAGAATTTTCACGATACAGACTTGTTAAAAATCTGAAAGTATAAAAACTAAATTGTTACAAATTTGAGAACAATGATAAAATTCAAAAACTAACTGCCCATTTGTTAATAATTTAGTTTTTTATTATTTGTAACATCCTAACCTTTTAAGTAAATCTAACATGATTATCTTTCCCTACTATTTGAGGTTTTTCCTTTTTTTTTTTTTTTTTTTTTTTTTTTTTTTTTTTTTTTTTTTGCAATTTTGAGGTTAAAATTGAATTATTTTGACGAGATCATTCAATTTAGATTGAACATGATAAAGATTTGGGATTTTGAATTTAAAGTGAAAGATCGGAGAGCTTTAGAGTTTGGATTTAATTTGATTTTGAAATTTAGAAAGGAAAAGGGAATATCCATATATATATATATATATATTAAATTAAAATCCAATCAGGCTTTCGATTATATATATATATATAGTGGGTAAAAAAAAAAAAGGAAATTCAACTCTTTCTCATCTCAACTCTCAGACTAGAGATGTTCACAAGGCGAGGCACGTTGAGGATGTCATTCCCCGTCTCCATTCCTACTCCTCATTTCATTCCCCATCCTCGTGAAATTCTCTATGGGGATCGGGGCGGGATTCTTCACAGGAAATTTTTTCCCCATTTGTTTTAATTTAAATCACTAATGTTTTAAAATTTTAATTAATTAATTAACTCTATCTTGATTGCTAGGGCTAGTTTTACATGACAATTTAAATTTAAAGATAAATTACTCAAATTTTGACTTAAAGAAACTAATTATTTTTTTAGTAGAAAGAAATAAATATAAATCAAATTATTCACATATATAATCTAAATTTAAATATTCAATTTAAACATATTAATTATCTTGACAATTAAACAATGAAACATGCAATTTAAATATTTTGTATGGGCGATCGTTATGGGAGGTCTTGGTGCTTGAGGGCTATCTTGCGAAGTAAAGATAGATTCAAGCATCTGGTTCGTTTGATGATTGGCAATGGACAGTCTTGTTTTGTTTGGTGGAATCCTTGGCTGCCGGGGGGCGCGATTTTGGATTCATACGGGTATACGATGGTTCATGATGCAAGGAGTAGTTTGGAAGCGTGGTTGTCAGAGTTCTAAGATGGTGAGGGAGGTTGGAGGTGGCCTACAGTATCTTGGGAGCTGCTTGAGATCTGGGGTTTTATCTAGGCAGTGGAGCCTAGGGTGAAGGGAGAGGATTATTGGGTTGGGTACCGGATGCTAGTGGTGGGTTCTCTATCGCTAGTGCTTGGGAGAGTATACGTCCTCGTCATCATAGGGTGTCTTGGGCTGGTATTTTGTAGGCGGGGGATGGTATTCTGCATCACTCCTTCTGTGCGTGGTTAGTAGTGAGGGACAGGTTGGGTACGCAAAATTGGTTGAGGAGTTGGGGTGTGTTGTCAGAGGGGGGTTTCTTCTGTGTGGGGGAGGTGTGGAGTCGCGGGATCATTTATTTTTTGAGTGTGGGTTTGAGAGAGAGGCGTGGTGTAGTGTGTTACGTCAGTTGGGTTTGACACATCGGGTGACTAGTTTGGGATGTAGAGTTAAGTTGGCTGTGCCGAGTGGGATCGGGTAAGGGGGTGCGTAGAAAGTTGTTTCGTATTTTCTAGTGTGCGACCATATACTACATCTGGTAGGAGCATAATCGGAGACTGCATGGAGGTCGACCGAGGTCGGTGTCTGCTTTGGTTCACCTTATGGTCTTTACGGTTCGCGCTCGTGCTACTTCCTAGCGGGTTGACCTTCTTGGTCTTATCTAGTGTGTGTACGGATGTTTTTCTTTTTTTTCCTTTTGAACTTCACATTTTTCTCTGTTTTGTTGTAGCCACTAGTTTATGGGGTTTTGGGTTTTTCTCTCTGCCTATCCTCCTGGTGGTTTGCGAGTTTGCATCTATGTACTGATTTTATTCTATTCTTATCCTGTTGGCTTTGTTTTGGTCTTGATGCCCTGTCTTTGCTTCTGCTTTGTTGCTTTGTTGCCTTGATCCAGGGCTGTGGGATTCTGCTTGTTGTTGTATAACAATATCACATATTCTAAAAAAAAAACATGCAATTTAAATATAATATTTATATAATAATAATAATGAGATAACATTAAATAATTATTAAATAAATAAATAGAGACCGGGACAGGGACGGGAAATGGGGCGGGGGCAGGAGCGGGGGTGGGGACGAGGAATCCTGTCCCGTCCCCATTTAGCTCAACGAAAGTATTTTTCCCATTCCCTTCCTCATTCTCTGCCTAATCGAGGAATCCTCGTCTCCATGGGGAAATTGGGCATCTCTACTTTAGACCCACACACGAGAACCCTCTGTGTCTTCTTCTGCTTTGCGTGAACAACCAACCACCATCACTACAACTCAATGCCAAACCTCTGTTCTCCAATTCGTCATTCGATCATCTGTCACCACCATCTACGTGCAGATCCTATTGCTGTCACCTATAATGGAAGCTCAGTGTCACCGCTCCCTTATTCTGGACACCTACCACCACCACGACTAGACTCACACAACCTCAACTATACATCAGACACCGTTGAGTGCACTGTAGAGGAGAAACCTTCGGCAGTCTCTCCCCTTGCGTGGTTTTATCCGTCATAAGTCATTCCATATCTGCTGTTGCACCCACGCTATTCTACTGATTGGAAGTCGTTGTTCTAACCGTCATAAGACTCATCGAGTTTCAGTTTTATGTGAGTTCTTCCTTAAGTTATGCAATCAGTTGTCAAATTGAGTTTGATTTTGATTATTGATGTGTTACCTTCCATGTTTTGGGCATGAGATTGAAGCTTTGAAGAAATTTTTGGAATTGAGAGTAGGTTGTTCGACAAGATTGAGATCGATTTTGGCAATTTTAGTTCAAACCTTTGTGTAGATTGGACCAAATCGCTTTTAACCAAACCATGGGAAGTTATTTGGATTTGAGATTTTAAGTTGCTTTTCAATGGTTATTGATGACCATTGAGTGTTGACCCAAGTGATGGTTTACTTTTGATGTTTTTGGCTAGGTTCTAGTTTTTGAAGTCTTTTAAAGCGCACTCTAGCAGGGTCAAATGTCAATTTTGGTGAACTTTGGTTCAAATTGGATTATTTGATTGGAGTTAAAAGTTGTTTTGGATCAAATCATATGTCGAGTGAGCTTTGGGAGGCTTTTCAAGCGAGATTTGTGTTCTCATTTATCCCTAGATAATTAAAGTTAATTTTGGTATTTGATTTAGGGCTTGATTTAAGATTCTATTTGGCAAGTGTGAAAATAAATTTACTTGGATTTACATTTATTCCCGCCTAACCCTGTTAGTTCCTAGATATTTAATGCTTTATTTAGTTTTTTCAGCACGTAAAAGAGTAGAGGAGACCATTGAGACAGTTTGGATGCATTTTCGGCCAAAACGGAGCAAGAAATAGGAAAAGAGGAAAAATGACCAAATTTCCCCTAAAGGGAGCATTGCTGCACTATCTAGGCACTAAGCGCTAAGCGCAGCGCTGAAAGACAGTAGTACGGGTTGGCGAGAGCGCCATGGTGCTACGAATTTTGACAAAAAAATTCGAAGTGTGCACGCGGATGATCCATCACAGGGGGGCAGCAGCGTCATGCGGGGATCAATGTCCAAGGCTATCTTATGAGTCTTGAACTGTATGTGGAGACATATGGGGATCAATGTTCAAGATTTAGCCTAAAGAGTCTATAGTATAGGGATAAGACTGGGTACTTTATCCTGGTAACACTATAGATACGACCACTTTGTGTTCGATACAAACATAATTATCAAATGTGTTCGTGTAGGTGATACACGAATAGAGTATCCTATGCAAAGAGTTTGCATAAGACTCGACCGCTAAATAGTAACCACGAGATGTAACATCGTTGACAATTTGGTTTCTATTTCAATAGAATTACCTAGGTAACTTAGTCTCAATCTTTAGTATATTATGAACTCCTGTCATGAGGGATTTTCCTTTGATTTGCATGGGTGAGGGTGGCCAGATCGCCAACCCAATAAGCCTACCATTTTGGGGACGAGACCGAGTGTGGAGTTGGGAACATAATTATACAAGATAAAATTCACTCTTTCCCTATTTAAGGGAAATTAGATGAGTGTTCCTTTAAGTGGTATCTTTGAGACTTGAACAAAGGGCACTACCCTATCATTAGAGAAACATTGGTACTTATGGAGTCAAAGGTGACCCAAGGGTAAAACGATAATTTGACCCAGTTGGAGTTACAAACACTCATGAAGAATTAACTCACTATTATTCGTTTATATCCGTGGAAACAGAAATATATCTGTAGTGAGAAGAGTGTAGTTGTGGGTCTTTAGTGGAGTGTACTCACAGTTAACGAATATTGATTAACTTGGTTAAAGAGTTTGACCAATTAATCTCATATCGTTGGAACTTCTGATCTACAGGTCCACCAGATCCCCTCATTAGCTCACTAGAGGATACTTAAAAGGGATAATTTGAATTGTTCAAATTAATTCGAGGGAACTATATATTAATATAATCAATATAAAATTAATTATGGATATGATCTATAATTAAATTGGAAAGTAATATTTTAATAAGATTCAAATTAATTAATTCAAATGAATTAGATTGATAAAGAATTAATTAATAGAGAGGTATTGCACATGTACATGTGATATATATAGTAATTAAATATATATATTAAATTAGGATTAATATATAAATAGTTATTTAATTATTATGCAAATTAAAATTAAATAAGTGTTATTTAATTGGNATAGAGAGGTATTGTACATGTACATGTGATATATATGGTAATTAAATATATATATTAAATTAGGATTAATATATAAATAGTTATTTAATTATTATGCAAATTAAAATTAAATAAGTGTTATTTAATTGGGCTAATTAACTAAATAAGTGTTATTTAATTAAATGGGTTAATTAATTAACTAAGTTTTGTTTAATTAATTATAGAAAAGGAGAATATATATTTATAGAAAAGGAAAATGTATATTAAGAAAATAAAAATATATTGAGAAAGATCCTTGACCCTTCCCTATATAATGACCTCTCCATGGCCCTTCGCAAATATACATTCCTACACGACTTTGATTGTAGAGAAACTCTAACAATACACAATTCTCTAGTGTTATTGTGTAGATTTTTCTTTAAGCCATAAATCTTCTCAATTCTCTAAAAACCCTATTCTCCTCTCCCTCTCCTAATAGTTGGATACCACCTATCCCTATATTGGAATCCCAGAGAATAACGAGGTTTCTCTTGTGGTAATGTTTGAGATCACTCAAGAAGTTTTTCGTGATTGAGACCTTTTGGAGATCCGTTCATTGGAACCTTGGAAAAGCTTGTTCATAGCGCTAGAGAATCTAAAGTAAGAACCCTTCTAACCCGTTTCCTTATAAGCATGCTAATTTATATGTTTATTTATTCTTTTTAGTATAAAGATTTTCTTTAATATAAAATCGAATGCAATGAGATCTCACATGAGATGCTTCCACTGTGAGATCCGATTCGTTCACAAGGTATGTATTTGGAAGGTATAGTTAGAGAATTGCTTAACTACCAGTTCTCCATGCAATAGGATTTTCTTAGACTCCAATAGGAAAGCCTTCAGTTCGAGATGGAGGTTAGATCTAAGATACAACGTTTAAGTTACTTGCTTGCTCAAATTCCTGACTCAGATAGAAGATTAGAGGAGTTCTTGTTGCAATTGCATCACCTTCAGGCAACTGAGATGTTCCTCCATGAGTTAATATGCTTTTATGACAAGCATGATGACGTGGACCTCTCATCATGGTTTGTCCAAGTCATCATGGCACAAGAAGAATCGAAACCCAAATCCGACGAATCTCATATGATAAAATTAGAAGTTGAAAGACCTCATCCTATTCCGTCATCTGGTATTTCGTATATCTTTAAGTTTTCTTCTTTTTTTAATTGTGTCGTTTTCTACCATGGACTCGTTTTCTTCTTCTTTTAAATCTTTTTGTTCTCTAAAGTTTATTGTGTCGTTTTCTACCATGGACTCGTTTGAGACTCTTCAGTCTTTTAATTCTTTATTTTTTCATTTTTTAGATATACAAAAAAGCCAAAATTTGATCTATCTGGCACCTTTCAAAAGATGAAGTTTCTTCAAAGTGTTGAGTGCTACATCCACTCAAGTAAGAAAGGGCCGAAGAAATATGAGAATTTCTTCGTACCTTGAAAAGGGGATGGGTCTCAACGAGCAACAGACATTAAAATTTTTCCTTCTTGGAGGGAGGCAGGTAAAAATTTAATTTTTTTTTAGGAATAGAAAAACTAAATTTACTATAGATTGATTTAGCTTAATTTAGTTTAATTTAAATTACTTTTAGTATATATAAGAATAAAAAATAAAAAATAAAAACGGGCTAGAGCGCTCGCTGCGCTAGGAACAGATCCACGTGAAAAATGGCAAAAAAGCCTAAGCCTCTTCCTTTCCTCTCATTTTCTCTCCATTCCTCCCACAATCATACCTACCCATCACCTAATATCATGATTTCTTCCACAAATTAGCCACCCGACTCAATTTCTTGTATACAAACGTTAAAATTTTGCCTTCTTGGAGGGAGCCAGGTAAAAATTTAAATTTTTTTAGGAATAGAAAAACTAAATTTACTATAGATTGATTTAGCTTAATTTAATTTAGTTTAAATTACTTTTAATATATATAAGAAATAATAAAAATAAAAAAATAAAAATCGGGCAGACGCCACTGCACTAGGAACAGATCCACGTGAAAAATGGCAAAAAAGCCCTAAGCCTCTTCCTGTCCTCTCATTTTCTCTCCATTCTCCCACCAAATCTTATCTACCCATCACCTAATATCATGATTTCTTCCACAAATCAGCCACCCAACTCGATTTCTTGACTACCCATCAACAAATTTCGTGGGTTTTCTTCAAACCATGAAAATTTGGGCGTTTTCGACGTTTTTTGATTTTTTTTCCTTCAACCAGAGGTAAAATCTCTTGTTTTCTTGATTTTCTCCTACTTTTTGCTTGAGTGTTGCTAGATTTAGGTTTAGTTACTTTGATTTTTTATTTGTGCTGAAATTTCACATTTATGGAGATAGAGAAAGTCTGAATTTTTGTTGTGATTTTTCTAATTACAGGTTGGAAGTGGGTAGTTTAGGAGATTTTTTTTTTCGATTTTTAGGTTGAGTTCTTTTTTCACCGAGCTTTTATTTGCGTTGCTCTGAGTTGTGTAATTAGCGTAAGATTTCAATGACACCCAAGAGAAATAAGGGAAAAAATGTAGCTAGTACCTCTAATAATCAGCCCTAGTACGACCAATATAGATTTCCTTCCTTAGGGGCATATAAGTACTTCCGTAGGATTTTAGTGGCCAAAATCCTTATTCTTGAAAGAGTCTTACCATTAGGGGAGGATATTACCCTCATCATTACTGACGAGATTGAGAGACGAGATCGGGAGGAGTTAGCTAGTTGCCCCGAAGTTGGAATAGCCCAATTGTCAGGGAATTTTATATTAACATATAGGAGGACAGGGATGTCTCTGTTGTTAGAGGGATACCAGTTTCCTTTTTTTCTTTTCCTGCATTAACGTTTACACAATGGCTGATATGAGGGATGATGAGTATTCTCATTTCTTGTCTCAACTCTTTGAAGAAAGCTCAGTTGCTGAGGTCCTCTGTGGACCAGGGATCGACTAGGATAGGACGAACAATGAACCGATTAAGCTTACTGTAGGGATGTACTAGTCTCGAACCAAATCTGGCACACGTTTATTTGATCAGATTAATGTTAGTCAATGTGTAGCAGACGTGACCAAGGACAGGGAAAATTTTCATCTTATTTTAGTTTAGGTTTTATTATTTTTGGGTTGTATTCTATGGAGAATATCAATTCATCTCTCCTTCTTTGTCTATGACGTCATCGAGATGAGTTTCTCGGTTCTTGATCTTAGGATGTAAACTTATGTAACAACTTTGAGGATTTTTTTGTATTAATTTCAAATTGATTTTATGCATCTTTGATGTGTTTTAATTCTTGGATGTATGTTTATGTGTTTAATTGATGATCATTCCTTTGAATGTATTTCGATTGTTAAAGAACTTTAGGTTTGCACTATGTATTTCTCTTCGTCTAGCCTAAGTCATTGAGTAGAAAAAATCGAGTCTTGCATGCTAGGGTTTTTAAGTCTAGTCTTTGATCCTAAATTGTTTGATTTTATTTAATTTAAGGATATCAATTTAATCAAGTTGACTATCCAATTAAATATCTTCCCAATAGAAACCTATAACTTAATGCAATTGTTAATTGGTTCTTCTTAATCATTATCGAATTTGGTTGAAGTGATTGAACTTAGTTAATTAATGTTTCATTAGAAGTTTTAATTTAATTTAGGTCGTTTGTATGATTTAGTATTAATTAGTTGTCCACCTTTATAGATACTAGTTAGGAATAATCAAACAAGTGTTGTGTTAAGCACAATCAATATGAGTTAATAGAAACAATTCGATGATGGAAAATTACATAGGAGGAATTCATTTATTCCCAAGAGCTAGAATATCTAAACCTCGATACATTTTCCTGCTTTATTTTTACTTTCTTGCACGTTTAATCTCATCCATGTCAAACTCCCTCATTTACCGCTCTAGTTAGAAAATTGGCTCAATGAAATAAATTACGCTCCCCTGTGGATCACCTAGACGTACCACTATTACTACATCTTTATAAGGATAGGAGTAGTTCGATATTATGAATTTTCTTTTATCAATAGAAGTTTCTTGTCATTATGTTATGTACACTTGTGCCCAGACAAGAAGACTAACAAGTTCACCTAGTGGGCCTAGTAGTGGATATGTTATTCATGTAAGGGCAAGGATGGACCGACGAATGACAATAAGAATTCGTAGCTGTGACACTGGGACCAGATAAAAGCTTCCGAATATGTTTTCATGTTTTCATGTTTGAAATGAGTCTTAGTATTTGAAATTCTAGAACTTGTTATATTAAACTTTTTAATTCTTAAAAGTTTTATAGGTTTAATTCTTAAAAGTGCCATCGAGAGGAAGTAGGTTTAATTTTAAAAGACTTAATAGTCACTAAAGAGGTCTAATTAAATTATTATAGATTGAAAAATAAAAGAAATAAATAGTTATAAGGTGATAAATATAATTACTTAAAGAAAAATTTATGAAATGTGATTTTAATTATTTAGAGAACAGTTTAAGCCTTTTACTTTGAGTAAAGGCTTAAAATGTTGATTTCGATGAAAATATCGAGGTCTTAATTTTTTAAAAAAAAAATCGATGGAAATATCGATAAATTGCCGATTTCTATGGTTATTTCTGGAAAAATTATAAAAAAAATTCAGAAAACAAATTTAAATTAGTGAATAAATATTTTATGATTTTTAAAAGAATTAACATATTTATTAATTATGTTATATTGATATTAGTGACATTTTGGTGCTTATTTTTTTAGTGTTTCCTCCATTTTCTAAGCCGTGCTGGATATCCACGGAAATAAATAACACCTTTAATGTCAGTCAGAATAAATAGGGCACATGGTACAATGACGGACAGAGAAAAAAAAGGATGGAAATTGATGAAGATGTCGATGCAATTTTGGTTAGTATAGAAGCATATACACGTACCTGGGGGACTGCAATTCTTCCATAGAGAGAAGATATATTAACAATAGTTCCTTTATTTTTAGGAAGCATAAGAGGAATGAGGTGACGCAACACATTTGCTGCCCCTTTTATATTTATGTCAATCACATTATCGAACATTTCACTAGGAATCTCCCACAACTTCAAAGTTTCATTCACCACAGCCGCATTATTTACTGTCAAGATTAATTAAAACACTCCAATTTCATTGCCTAATTCAATCCATTTGTAAAAAAAATTAAACGAAACTATATATATAACTTTATATACCAATGATGTCAATGGAACCAAATTTCTCCTTAACCTTGTGTGCCATTTTTTGGATGCTGTCATTTGATTTCTACAAAATTAAACATTATATATGTATGTTATAAAATCAACGATCAAAGAAAGCAAGTAAAGAAAACAATAGAGAAATAGACACATACATTTATGTGGTTTATTAACAGAGGGAAAGATAATACATATTCAAAGACGCCAGTAGAATTAGAATGTTTATATATAGCATCCTCTTTAAACTCTAGGATTGAATCAAAATCATAACTAGACCCATCTTGGTCTTTTAAAGCATCAGATATTAGATTCAAAACATTTCGATAATATACCAAACATTAAAGGATGAAGAATTAAAAAGTTTCCACATCCAGGTTGAAGAGCAAATGGTCTCGTGGGGAAGCATTGGAGAGTTGTTGTTGAAGTGAATCTAATTTGATTTTGTCACGACCACAACCAATGATTGTATGCCCACGTTTAGCCAATTCCAATGCCAAAGCTCGTCCTAACCCTCTGCTCACTCCACTTATTACGACTCTTTTTGTGGTTTCTGCTTCCTTTATTTCAGCATATCCATTCGTTTCTTGTAATTCTTCATCGTTTGATGAATTGGTGGTAGCCATCAAACTATCAGAAACGAGCTACAACTATTGTTATTGTTTAATTTTGTGTAGAAATTAAAATTTGATCAATCATCACATTATATATAATGTGCAGAAGAGTTTGGAGAGTGAAAACCATGGACAACATCTCTTCTCTTTAGTGGTTGGAGGTTTTCAGAGGGTCCAAGAAAATTTCCAAATTATGTAAAAAACTCAATACTTTCTTTAAAAGAAAATTTCCCAAAATCAGCCCTGATAAAATGTAAAACAACAAAAACTCGACAATGTATAATCTACGTGTACAAATAGAAAGAGAGAATAATATTAGATTACAAATGGGAGAAGTTAATATAGATCACATCTCTAAACTCTAGAACCGAAATCGTAAATAATGTAATTATGACAAATACGAATAAAACTTAAGTCGTTTGAAGCGTTAGATAACAGATTTAATGTGTTCCAACTAAATAATTACAACTCCATCATTGAGGAAGATTAATTTCTTTGTTCTCCATTAAAGAAGTTTTATTTATTTTTTTTTCTAACAAGGAATTTTTTGTTGACACGACTAAGTCAATCAAAAACGAATTGTTAGGATCCTGAAACCAATTTTTTTTTTTGAGATAACGACCTTCCATATATCTCCACGGTAATATTATTCACTTTTAACCACATAACTCTGATTTTCATTTCACCGACAAGTATTGGAGATAATGTGAAATTGTGCAATTTATTGAGATGTTCTTTGGTGGGTAGACGTGGGCACACATGAGCCAAAAACACAGCAAACCACAGGCATCCCATGTTGGCTGTGTGGATGTGCTTCATCTCCATATATATACATTTCATTGTCCCATTTGAGCAATAATGTTGAAGCATGAATTTGACAACTTACGAAAAAGTAGCTCAATCTTTTGTGATGGATGGTAAGAATTAAGTTTTAAAGTTATAGTAATCTCAATTTGTGTGGTTGTGTTTCTCCAAAGGTTATATCTCGATACCCTATAAATGAACACGTGATTGTTTTATTAGGACATTGAATTTTCGGATGACTGTTGATTTTTACGTAGGTTGTGAGAGCCCTCTTACGTTAATTTGTAAGAGACGGATATGGATGGATATGTGAGCCAAGTTGTTGATGTGAGAGAAACCATGTGATTCAGTTCAATTTTTAGCTTTTAACTTTTCTATGTCGAACAATCTCCTCAGGATATAGGGGAGAATCGAAAATCAATAAAATCGTCTTGTTGGAATGTTTTGAATTTATTTACTGATGCTTCGAACAACTAAATACGGGAATCTCGTATTTAGCATATTTATTTATTTATAATTATTTATGATTATGACCATAGGGTTTAGAATAGTGCACTATATAGATTCTCTAATCCTAAAGACACCGTTCAAAATATTCTGAAAACATTCTATCTAATAATACTGTTCTCCCTTTGCTACGTGGACGTAGCTAACACACCATTAGTGAATCATGTATATCTGTGTGTTGATTATTTTTACTTTTTTTTTATTCTTTAATTATCGATTTCGTAATACGTATAAATTCACCGAAATCAAATCGATTCGTTGCCAACTTGGTTACAGGATTCAGCTACAGTTTGAGATTCATGGAAACCGACCAACGTTGATTGAGAGGGTGTGCACCGATGAAACAACTGAGCCACCCGATTACATGATTTTTATTTGATTTCCAAAATTTCATTCACTAGTACAGCTGCCACGTGTTCCCTGTGTGGTTGCTGGGTTGACTATTCACTGACTAGTCCACTTGCTAATTCATGAAGAGGCTTTTGGATTGTAGATATTATTTCACGATTTTGAATATAAATGCCTAGAATATAAATGTTTGGATTTTAAAAGTGCAAGATAATTAATGTCTGTGTTTGGACATATAGGATAATCTATATCTAGAAATTAAATGAATGTGCTTAATTTACCAATTTTGTATATAGAAATGAAAACTATTATTTAATCAAATGTAAGAGAACAAACAATGTAGTCATAATTAAATATAATTATTTAATATTTTATT